>NW_026885982.1:0-7101 GCF_032173495.1 Musca vetustissima
AAGACTATAATGGTGATTATGATGCGTTCGTTATTGAAAATCAATTAAATGTAAAGGATGAACGGAAAACCAACTACGTAGAAAAAATCATCAAAATGATTGTCATATAGAAATGACAAAATAATAAAACACATCAATAATACAACGTATGTTAAGTCGTTAATAATAATGGCAGATCAATTGTTTGTCGTAATGGGAGCAACATAGCTGGAGTTCGCGTGTTACCCATTTTTTATTGTCACACATGTCAATTGAATTAAAACGAGAACAGAAACAACAACAATATAAAACTAATTTTAAACAAAAGTCACAACTCATTATCAGTGTTATCACATGTTAATGTCAAAGCAAAATACTATTAACAACAACAAAAACAACATAGAAATTTTTTAATATTCATTACAACAGAGCATTAGGCCAACCAGCTGGCGGCAAAAAAAATTGCATGCAAACTATTAAATCCTGGGTTACCCATACACCTGGTTTTGACCCCACCCGCCCCTCTTCTTAAAAGTTAAAGTAATGCTGATTATGCTGCTGCTCTTCTTTTTATACCCTTCACCACACTATGGTACAGGGTATTATGTTTTTGTGCATATGTTTGTAACAGGCAAAAATAATCGAGATAGACCCATGGTTCCTTTGGAGAATATGTATAGAATTACTTTCTGAGTCGATTTATGCATGTTCGTCCGTCCGTCTGTAGATTTTAAATTGTAAACAAAGTACAGGTCGCATTTATAATCCGATTTGGATGAAATTTGGCACAAGTCACTTATTTGGCCCAAGGACGAACCCTATTGAAATTGAGAAAAATCGGTTCAGATTTAGATATAGCTCCCATATATATTTTCGTCCGATTTAAGGTAAATGGGGCACCAATGTCCCTCTATATCTTTCGATTTGCATGAAATTTGGCACAGAGTACTGAATTAGGTCCAGAATGATGTGTGTCAAGTTTCGAGAAAATCGGTTCAGATTTAGATATAGCTCCCATATATAGTTTCGTCCGATTTAAGGTAAATGGGGCACCAAAGTCCCTCTATATTGCTCGATTTGCATAAAATTCGGCACAGAGTACTGAATTAGGTCCAGAATGATGTGTGCCAAGTTTCGAGAAAATCGGTTCAGATTTAGATATAGCTCCCATATATAGTTTCGTCCGATTTAAGGTAAATGGTGCACCAGAGTCCCTATATATCATTCGATTTGCATGAAATTTGGCATAGAGTACTGAATTAGGTGCAGAGTGATGTGTGCCAATTTTCGAGAAAATCAGTTAATATTTTGATATAGCTCCATATATATTTTCGTCCGATTTGAAGTAAATGGGTCTCCAAAGTCCCTATGTATCTTTCGATTTGCACGAAATTTGGCATAGGGCACTGAATTGGGTCCAGAATGATGTGTGCTAAGTTTCGTGAAAAACGGTTCAGATTTATATATAGCTCCAATATATATTTTCGTCCGATTTAATGTAAATTGTGCACTAAAGAACCAAAGATTGGCCGACCCGCACACAATTTTGTACAACGTACTGAAGTTACTATAAACTTGTAAGTGTCAAGTTTTCTTAAAATTGGTTTAGATTTGCATATAGCTCCTACATATACTTTCGTCAGATTTTAAGTAAATGGTGTACTAAAGACTCATAGCTAGGCCGATTGGCAAAACGTACAGAAATTAGTATAAATTCATGTTGATTGTAAACCAAATAATCAATGGGTGCTTGGGTTAGCTTAAAGTCTATTAAAAAGTATGAAATCAATGTTCCTTCGAAAAGGCGACTTCTGTAAAAATACATATGTAGAATATCCCCAAAGTGGTGAAGGGTATCATATAGTCGGCCCAGTCCGACTTTACTACTTTCCTTACTGGTTTGATATGGCCTTTGGTAAATGAGTGAGTGGTCAAAATGCTTGTTGCAAAAAGAATGTCTGTTTCTTTGTATACATATAGCATGCCACAATTTGTATGCTTTTAAAGTGACTTTATTTTGAGGTTTCATGATTGTGTTTATTTCATCGTTGTTTTGGTGTAGAGTTACTATTTTTTAAGGTCAGTTCAACAAATGAAAGTTTTCCATGAATTCCTCGAACGATTAAATTGTAGTGTCTGTGTGTTTGTGAATAAAACTGTAGATGATTAACATTGAGTGATTGCCCTAGAATTTCACACACTCACAGCAATGAGTACTTCAGATTATGAATACCTCAGGTGATTATTATTCGATTATTTTGATGCAACGCCTAAAGGTATGCACCACACATTGTGAAATTAAAACGTTATTTCCATGCTACTGGATATATGTTAAATTGTAAACAAAGTACAGCTCGCATTTATAATGTGATTTGGATGAAATTTAGCAGAAGTCACTTATTTGGCTCAAAAACGAAGCCTTTTGAAATTGAAAAAGTCGGTTAAAATTTAGATATAGCTCCCGTATATAGTTTTGTCCGATTTAAGTCAAATTTGGCATAGGGTACTGAAATAGGTCCAGAATGATGCGTACTAAGTTTCGAGAAAATCGGTTCAGATTTAGATATACCTCCCATATATAGTTTTGTCTGATTTTATGTAATCGGTGCGTCAAAGTCCCTATATATATATATATATATATATATTATATATTGTACTGAATTGAGTCTAGCATGATGTGGGCCAAGTTTCGAAAAAAGTTTATTAAAACAAATCAATCTCTGGCATGTTTCCTTGAAATCGGTTCAGATTTATATTACATAAAGAGTGTGTTTAATTTTTGCTTTAAATCTATTTACAACATTTAGAATATGTTGTAGAATGGAATGTGTTGATATTGATGTTAGTTGGTTTGCATATAGAAAAATATCACATATTAAAGTTTGTTCAATTTCATGTCAATGTTCTTTCGAAAAGACGACGTCTGTTAGTATGCATATGTAGAATATATAATATAGTCGGCCCAGGCCGACTTTACTGCTTTCCTTACTGTTTTCATTTGGAAAATTTTATATTTTTCGAAACAATTGTGTGTTTAATGCAAATTTGTCTCTGAAACGTAGATGTACTCAGATGCACAAAAACTAAAATGTATGCCTCTCATTATGTCCATTTTATATCTTTTCCAGAAATCCATTCCATCAGCGATATCAGTTTGACTAGAAGACGATCATATTCGGTCGTTCGACGGCCATATTTGTACGACAACGTGGAAACTGATGACACCAATACCTATCGCCTCATCAAATTAACATTTCGTTATAAAGCTATTAAAATATGGTTATGGGTTGAGGATGGTGCCTTATGTGGATTTGGTGGATTTGACACCATCATGGTTGTGTTAGCGGTGTGGTCGTAATCCGTACAAGAATTGCCTTAAACGAAACGAATATTATTGGTAATTCTGAGAAAATTTATCAAAATGTTGTTTTAATTTATTTTAAATTAAAAAAAATTTATTTTCAGAATCCAGTAACATCCGCGAATATAATGGCACTGCCTGTGAGACTGGCTCAATGAGAAATTACAACAACAATGCATTTGCCTGGAATGCGCAAAAAGGTGATTGTTGAGAATACTCAGAAACGTATAAGTTGCAAAAGCCATACCAGCTGTTTGAAAAGCAGTAGAATTGGTAAGTTTTCATAAAATGTGTTTGGAGGAAACTACGACAGAAAATATGTAGATATATACTTGAGACCTCTTCAGTGTACTAAATATGTCTTCATTGAATATAATAGGTCCTCTTTTCTGTATGGAAGGTGTATAATAGTTTGGGACATATTCAATTTATAGCTACGGCTGGGTCTTCTTCTATGTATAAAATATTTTGGGGATTACGTTAATGTATATAATAGTTTCGGGACTTGCTCTATATATAGAAGAGTTTGAGGTCATCTTCAATGTATAGAAGAGTTGGACAGGCTGGGGACTTCTTCTATGTATAGAAAACTTTGGTGACATCTTATATGTACTGGAGAGTTTGGGGGGGGGGGTCTTCTTATAGAAGAGCTAGAGGTCTTCTGTTAGAAGAGGTAGAGGTCTTCTTATAGAAGAGCTAGAGGTCTTCTTATAGAAGAGCTAGAGGTCTTCTTTTAGAAGAGCTAGAGGTCTTCTTATAGAAGAGCTAGAGGTCTTCTTTTAGAAGAGCTAGAGGTCTTCTTATAGAAGAGCTAGAGGTCTTCTTATAGAAGAGCTAGAGGTCTTCTGTTAGAAGAGGTAGAGGTCTTCTTATAGAAGAGCTAGAGGTCTTCTTATAGAAGAGCTAGAGGTCTTCTTATAGAAGAGCTAGAGGTCTTCTTATAGAAGAGCTATAGGTCTTCTTATAGAAGAGCTATAGGTCTTCTTATAGAAGAGCTATAGGTCTTCTTATAGAAGAGCAGGAGGTCTTCTTATAGAAGAGCAAGAGGTCTTTTTATAGAGGAGCAGGAGGTCTTCTTATAGAAGAGCTATAGGTCTTCTTATAGAAGAGCTATAGGTCTTCTTATAGAAGAGCTATAGGTCTTCTTATAGAAGAGCTATATGTCTTCTTATAGAAGAGCTATATGTCTTCTTATAGAAGAGCTATAGGTCTTCTTATAGAAGAGCTATAGGTCTTCTTATAGAAGAGCTATAGGTCTTCTTATAGAGTAGCTAGAGGTCTTCTTATAGAAGTTCTAGAGGTCTTCTTATAGAACATCTGGAGGTATTCTTATGGCTGGAGGTAATCTTATAGATACATTTTTCTTTAAAACCCTTCTCCTATGGTTCTGATAGTCCGTGGAACATTTTTCTTTAAAAACCTTCTCCTATGGTTCTGATAGTCCGTGGAACATTTTTCTTTAAAAACCTTCGCCTATGGTTTTGATAGTCCGTGGAACATTCTTCTTTAAAAAACCTTCGCCTATGGTTCTGATAGTCCGTGGAACATTATTCTTTAAAATTCTTCGCGTATGGTTCTGATAGTCCGTGGAACATTTTTCTTTAAAAATCTACGCCTATGGTTCTGATAGTATTTTTGGCCATTAGACAGTTTTCTTTAAAACCTACGTCTATGTCTCTGATAGTCCTTTGCACTTTTTTCTTTAAAAATCGATGACTATGGTTCTGATAGTTCTTTGAACATTTTTCTTCAAAAATTCACGCCTATAGGTCTGATAGGTCCTAAAACATTTTTCTTTAAAAATCCACATCTATAATTCTGATAATACTTTGAATTAAAAAAAATCCACGGCTATGGCACTGATATACCTTTGAATAGCAACGCCTATAGTACTGATAATACTTTGATTTTTTTAAATCCTCGGCTATGGCTCTGATAATCCTTTGACAAATATTCTTTAAAAAATCCACTCTTATGGCGCTATAATTTTATAATGTTTACCCATTACTCGACATCCTATTCTGATAGCAGTTTTCTTAAATTAATTTGTAACATAAATGTTTTTTTTTTAATGCTAATCAATAACTATTGTTTATTTCTTTTTCAGGTTTTTGGACCATAAAGATAAAGGAGGGCAAAACATACACACAACTTTATATTGCGTCAAATATAAACTACATTTAATATTACCAGAATTTAATATATGATTCTGTAAAAAATATAATTATGGGAAAAATATATATCAAGAACTGAAAAAAGTACAAAGCCGTTGTTATTTATTTTGATCCGGATTGGTATGTATATGGGAAATACATCAAGTGTATTTGTTTGGCTTGAGAATGTGGTTATCTCTTTATTGGCCGTATATTATTATATCTTTCAAATTTCTTTCGGATATACTTTGAAAAATGGTTTCTTAAAAAAAACCCACGATTTTAAATTTAATACATTTAAACTACATCCAACTCCTCACACCGTTGTTTTTTTAAATTTTTGCATATACTGATGATGTCATTGCACCCTTATATATGTCGGTACATGATTGATATTCAGCCGAAACGCTACAAGCATTCATCAATCACTTGTCATTTATAAGTCCTGAAATGCTGAGTTGTTGAAAGGAACGTTGAATATGTTCGCATTTGGCTCGCTGTATCTAATTGAACTAATTATGTGTGCAAAATCCCTCAAAGTCATTATCATTATCTAAAAGCAATGTTATAGGACATGGTGCCGCGTAGACAGGATCCGCAGAGGCAGTGCAACCACCAATTATAACAACATACATATGTCAGATTACAAATGGACATTGATTGTAGAAAATTTACATAAAAATGTGTAAATTTGAAGAGGGTTATCAGATTTAGTACTAAAGACTTTAAGAAATAAAGCAAAAAAAATTAACTTTTTAAAAAATATTTTTTAGCGAATCAGAGAATTTTATAGAATATTTTTTAAAGGCAAGTCCTACCAAAAAAGGATGGATTTTTAAAGAATATTTGACCAATAATAATTTGTTTTGAGGGATTGTTTTTCGAAGGCATATCCGTCTTCGCCGTTAGGTGGCATATATAGTTTAGTTCGATTTTATGTAAATGGAGCACCGAATACTCAAATTTAGGCCTGTTGACACAAAATTTTACACTTTTAAACTCTCCAATAACCCTGTATATTTGTGGAACTGAAATGGTATGTTTGAATGCGCAATTCTTTCCTTCGACAACCGTGAAATTAGAATGTGTGTGCATAATTTTTGGTATGTGTGTTCGCCTGCCTGGTAATGGTTGTGTTGACACATAACGTTAGCGGTGAGGGTGTCGCTTTTTTGCCTGCTCACTTGTCCTATAAACGATGTTATGAGCGCTTAGTTTCTAAATACGAAAACTGACATGTATGGCTGGATGGATCGATGAATGTGACATGACACAACCATATCCGTTTAACACACACATACAACGCTTTCAAATGTTTGTCAATCTGGGACTTAATTTGAAATAGAGCTATGCTGCCGAGGATAATATATTCGATACCAGGTGAAGAAGGGCAATTGTAGATTTTATGAGAAAGACCATTGAAAACGTATTTTAGGTCTACTATGAAGAAATCAATAAGTGAGCTATAAAGACATCCAGATCTTTTATAAAGAAGACCAATTTGAAGAAGTCCTAAGGATCTTTTTTTTAAATGACTCATTGTTCCCACTTTGAATAAGTCTTCTGGTTCTTTCATAAAGAAGATCCCAGATTCTTTAAAGAAGAAAA
>NW_026885983.1:0-6987 GCF_032173495.1 Musca vetustissima
CTTACGGGCAGATGAATTTGAATACCGTAAATATATTTCAAGTGTTAAAATAAAAAACAGACAAAAAAAATTAAATGATACGGCAAAAATCGATGGCAATTTATAAAAACAACAAACTGGGATTCAAGGCATGGATTTATGAGGATATTATTTCGAGGCGTGGATTTAAAAAAATATATATGTTTTCGAGGCATGGATCAAAAAAAAATATTTTTTGAGGCGTGGATTTTTTTTTAAATATTTTTTGAGGCGTGGATTTTTTTCAAAATATTTTTTGAGGCGCGGATTTTTTTTTAAATATTTTTTGAGGCGTGGATTTTTTTCAAAATATTTTTTGAGGCGTGGATTTTTTTAAATAATTTTTGAGGCGTGGATTTTTTTAAAAATATTTTTTGAGGCGTGGATTTTAAAAAAAAAAATATTTTTTGAGGCGTGGATTTTTTAAAACTATTTTTTTCGAGGCGTGGATTTGAAAAAAATATTTTTTGATTTGTGGATTTTTTAAAAATATTTTCTTGAAGGCGTAGATTTTTTAAAAATATTTTTTTAAGCGGCAGATTTTTTAAAAATATTTTTTTGAGAGGGGCGTCGATTTTTTAAAAATATTTTTTTGATTTGTGGATTTAAAAAAAATATTTTTTCGAGGCGTGGATTAAAAAAAAAACATTTTTTGATTTGTGGATTTTTTAAAAATATTTTTTTGATTTGAGGATTTAAAAAAAATAAAATTTGTGGATTTTTTTTTAATATTTTTTTGATTTGTGGATTTAAAAAAAATATTTTTTGAGTGGTGGATTTTTTAAAAATATTTTTTTTTGATATTTGCCAAAACAGAGTTAAAAACCAGTGAGCGGAGCAGTATAGTCGGACGGGGCCGAACATATGATACCCTCCACAACTTCCACGAAAATCTAACTTTATTTTCTGATCATCACCGAAAATTATAGGCGTTGTCCTTGACCATACCGGGATCCTCAAGGAAAATTTAGATATGGATATAGCTCCCATATATATTTTTGTCCGATTTTATGTAAATTGTGTACCAAAGGCCCTATATAGCTTTCGATTTGCACGAAATTTGGCATAGCAAATTGAATTAGGTTTAGAATGATGTGTGTTAAGTTTCCTGAAAATCGGTCCAGATTTAGATATAGCCCTCATATATATTTTCGATCCTCAAGGAAAATTTCAAAGCGATCAGCGCTATATTTCCGTCTTCTAGGTTGGTAATATGTTACTAAATAATATATGAATACGTAAGTACCTGTAAATATTTAAGTGTAACTCCCACATCTGAGTACGTACGACCATATAATTGGTATCAATTTACAATCAACTTCAACAACTCGGGTCCATGTCCTTCAGGGTCAAATATATAGACAATAGAATACAAATTTTGTAATTTTTCACACAAAAGTCAGGGTCCATTTGACCCGCTGAATATTGACCGATCCTTATCAAAACATGCATGCTTATTCTTTGGCCCGATCCCCTTCTCCTTGTAAAATTTCCCGATGTTCGCGCCGTAATTACGGCCTCTGGAGCGACCAGAAAAACTGACAAAAATTTTGTATTTGGTCCATTTCATCCCCTTAATATTAACGGATCTTTAACAAAAACAATAGGGGTCTTCATTGGCCAGAACACATCCTACATGCAAAATTTCCTGAAGATTGGTCCATAACTATGGCCTGTATCGTGTTTACAAATTATAATGGACACACGGACGGACGGACACACATGTTTAGATCGACTCAGCTAGTCGAGATATGACGATCAGTATACTTAAAGGTGGGTCTAGGACCAATATTTCGCGGTGTTACAAACTTTTAGGGCTGCACAAAGCTATAACACTCTGACAACATAGTTGTGTAGGGTATAAAAATTTAAAACCGTGGATTTAAAAAAAAATGTTCAAGCCGTGGATTTCAAAAAAAAAAAAAAAAAAAAATATTTGTTAGTGGTGTGGAATTTAAATTTCTTTTCGGTGCGTGGTTTTTAAAAAAATATTTTTTTAACAAAATATTTTTTCAATGAGTGGTTTTTAAAAAAAACATATTTTTTCGAGGCGTGGATTTAAAAAAAATATTATAATATAAATATAAATTAAAAAAAATATTTTTTGAGGCGTGGATTTTAAAAAAAAAAATATTTTTTTAGGCTTGGATTTTTAAAAATAAATATTTTTCAAGGCGTGGATTTCAAAAAAAAAAATAAAAATTTTCGAGGCGTGGATTTCAATTAAAAAAATATATATATTTTTCGAGGGGTGGATTTAAAAAAAAAATATTTTTCGAGGCGTGAATTTATAAAAACATTTTTTTATAGGCGTGGATTTCAAAAAAAGAAAACATATTTTTTTGAGGCGAGGAGTTTAAAAATGTTATTTTCGCGGCGTGGTTTAATAATATAATTTTCCGAGGCTTGCAACTTTTAAACATATTTGTTTATTAATTATCTATTCTTTTACTTATCTTTGTTTTTTAGTGTGATCGCATCACCCGTCATGGCTACCCTTGTGAAACGCACACAGTAACCACCAGTGATGGTTATATTCTGTCTCTATTTCGTATACCCAGTTCTCATCGCGATACATTGCAGCATGCGGAAAATAAACCCGCGGTACTTTTGATGCATTGCCTTCTGTGTTCATCGGATATATTTGTACTGGCTGGGCCCAATGATGGTCTGCCATTTATGCTAGCCGATGCCGGATATGATGTTTGGCTGGGTAATGCACGCGGTAATGTTTATTCTCAGCGACACACCACCTTGTCACCATTCTCTGAAGCATTTTGGTCATTTGCCATGGATGAAATTGCCCTAATAGATTTGACTTCGCATATTGAATATATCTTACATACAACAAATCAGAAAAGATTAAATTATATTGGTTATTCTCAAGGTACCTTGATCTTTGCCATTTTACTCTCAGCAAAGCCGAATTATGGGGAAAAATTAAAAGCTGTTCATTTATTGGCGCCGGCAATTTTTGAGTGTCATCTACGATCACCTCCCGTACTATTGCTGGCGAAATTTTTAGGTAATCCTAGTCAGGCGGCAAATATTATTGGCATGTTGCCAAGTCAGGGTATCTTTGGTTTGGCTAGACTGGCGGGTAATGGATTTTGTAAGAATCCCCTGCTTATGGAATTTTGTATACAAATATTAAATACATTTAGCGGCTGGGATTCGCCATATTTAAATAGGGTGAGTTCTCCAAATAACTTTAATTTCAATTTATAATACAAATATAAATTTATTTCCTCCCCAGACCCTTTTGCCGGAAATGCTTTTGACCACACCAGCTGATGGCTCAAATTTACAAATCAATCACTATCTACAATTGGCCACATCTTGTGAATTCAAGGCCTATGATTATGGACCAGAAATTAATATTCGCAAATATGGCACAATGAAGCCACCACTATATAATGTGAAAAATATCCAAACCGATGAACCGATTCAATTCTATTTTTCTGAAAATGATTTTTTGGCCTCCTACGATGATGTCAAAGATCTGCATAGTCAAATTGGAGATCGTGGACATTGGAATCTTGTTCGTTATAGAAAATATAATCATTTCGATTTCACTTTATCGATAAATGTTAAATCGTGTATTAATAATTGTCTGGTGGATCGACTGGAGAAATATGAAGGGCGGCCGTATAACGGCAGCCTTTGTAAATGTTTTAGAAAAAATCCATTTGGAAAAAAATGAAAACAATTGGTGTTTTATTTTATTTTCATTTGAACTGGGGAACTTTGGGGTTTTAAGAGTGGAGAAATAATGTATAAAAATGCCTAAAATCGAACGAAACGGGTAGTCCCTATTATACGGAACCAACTATTTCTTGGGGACATTTTTCCGAATTGGCTCTAATTTAGGTTACTTTTTCATCAAATATTTTCTCCAGGACTATAAACGGAGTAGATTTTTTTCAAGGATTTTATGAAAGTATTTTTTTACAAGTTCCAACGCCGTGTTATTTCAACGTCATTATACAATAACTAGCAAAATGTGCGCTACTTCGTATGCGGAAAGGGAATACAAAAAAGTTTTTGTTTTCGCAAAATAGCCTGACACTATTAATACAAATTGGTTAACTAATATACCACAATAGTTTTTTACTCAAACGTTTGATATTTTTTTTACTTACTTCCGCAATGAGAGTGATTTGTTGTTGTAAGGCAGGGAAGACTATAGTTTCGAATGTCGCCACTGATCCTCATCACCACCACTAAATTCAGTACCAGTTAATACCAAACACTTCTTTCTAATTTTCCGTCAGTAAACCACATTTCAAATTTAGTGCATTTTCTATTTAATTTACTGAAAATTTAATACATAAAAATTCGAATTTCTAAAGTCCGAAATCTCAGGATTCAACCAAATCCAAATTGTTTCACATTTGGAATTTCTCATGCTCATAAGTAAACATTTCTAAAAACTTCATAAGTACGAATTTCCAAATATACCTCATCGTATACCTGATCGTAAGTCCAAATTTAAGAATTCTGTACTTTCCAAACCTATCTTATTTTTCTAAACCTGATTTAAAATAGCTATCGTAAGTCCAAATTTAAGAATTCCAGCTTTGTACACTAAATTGTACCAGATTTTGTACCATTCTGTATTTTTCCTACACTCTCACAGTAACCTAAGTTGCAACTTTCAGGATTCGAGTTCTAACCGTTAACCAAAGTCCAAATTGTACCAAATGTTGTGCTGTAAGTACGAATTTCCTAAACTACTACCTTAATTCCTAAACTACCTCCATGTCTCAATCCTACACTTTAACTATAATTTTAATTCCAATTTGTATGATTCCCGCTCAAACAAAACGAATTGTACCATATTTAGTACCATTTAGTGCTTTTCGTATTCATAAGTACGAAATTCCAATAATTTTCATTCCAATCTTAAGTTTTCCATGTCTATACGTTCACTTAAATCTAAATTGTACTAAATTTAGTACACATAAAGACGAAATTTCAAAACAATCGACATATCTCAATCTTGCACTCCAACTGTAATTTTAATTCAAAATTTTAGAATCTCAGCCCTATCCGCTCATACAAAAACAATTTGTAAACTATTTGGTACCATTTAGTACTTTTTCCCATATAATAATTTTATTCCAAAAATTCTAAAGTCCAGCTCAATCCGTCACACACATAATCAAGTTGTACAAAATAAAGTACACATAAGTACTATGCTTCCGTATCTTAATTCTATACTCCAACAGCAACCATTATTCCAAAATTTAGGTTCCCAGCTATCTCCGTTCACCCAAATCCATATTGTCCATATTGTACCAAATATAGTGCCATTATGTACTTTTCGTACACATCAATACGAATTTCCAAAGATGTCTCTACAGGTCAATCTTCAACAGTAATCTGAATTCCAAATTTTATGTTTTCAGCTATATCCGTTGAAGCAAAATCAAAAATGTACTACATTTTGTACCATTTAGCACTTTCCGTACCAATAGGTACGAATTTCCAAACCTACCTCAATCCAACACTGCAACAGTCATTTAATTCCCAATTTGAAGAATCCAGGTCTATCTGTTCACCTAAATCCAACATGTATCAAATTTAGTACCATTAAGTACTTTTCGTACACATAAGTACATTTTTTATACCCTACACAACTATGTTGTCAGGGTATAATGTGCGTCTAGACATCTAGATCTAGACATGTGCGTCCGTCCGTCCGGCTGTCCATTATAATTTGTAAATACGATACAGGCCACAGTTATGGACCAATCTTCACGAAATTTTGCATGTAGGATGGGTTCTGGTCAATGAAGACCCCTATTGTTTTTGGGAAAGATCGTTTAACATTTAGGGGATGAAATGGACCAAAAACCTTTTTTTGTCGATTTTTCTGGTCGCTCCAAACACCGCGAATTTTTGTATGGAGAAGGGGATAGGGCCAAATAATAAGCATGCCTGTTTTAATAAAGATCGGTCAATATTTAGCGGGTCAAATGGACCCTGACTTTTGTGTGATAAATGGCAAGAAGTTGATAGTATGTTCAAGAGGAGTGGTTGACCTTTAAATTGATACCAATTATATGGTCGTATGTCCTTAAATGTGGGAGTTACACTCAAATATTTACAGGTGCTTATGTACTCAGATTTATTTAGTAACACATTACCACACTAGAGGCGGAAATATAGCGCAGATCGCTTTGAAATTTTCCATGAGATTCCAATTATGGTCAAGGACAAAGCCTATAATTTTCGATGATGATCAAATTATAATTTTTGGATGAAGTGGACCGAAGCTTATTTTTTTGTGTTTTTTGAGTCGATCTATAGGCTACAATTGAAAGCCCAACATAACCCACGGTAAAGGGAATCTGGACAAGTACAGCCCTACTGAATATTAGAAATATTTATTGACATCTAGTCAGTCAAGAGGGTGCAAATATCGCATAATATTGCTCAAGCTCAGAATATAGAACCACAGAAAGTTAGATTTTCGTGGAAGTTGTGTAGGGTATCATATGGTCGTTCCCGTCCGACTATACTGCTCCGCTCACTGGTTTTAAATATAATTTTCGAGGATTATGTGCTGGGTTGGACAATAATAAAATTTGTTGTTTTTATTTTTTTGTTCTTTATTAAACAACAATTCAATTTACTAATTTCTGCACATATTTATATCACTTCTATATATATGTGTGTTTTTGTAATATTTTTATATAAGCAATGCAACTCGACTATTCACATAATAGTATGTGGCATAATAATTATTTCAAACATTTAATATTTGTGTTAGTATTTCAATGGATTCGCGTTAATTAAGTAAAAATTAATGTTAATTGAAAGAAAGTAAAACAGAACATAACAAAAACTCATCCTTAAAAAAAAATTATTTTGTCAGAACAATGCCTCGAGGGATTTGGATATCAGTGAGCGATTTTTTTTAATTCAGAATTATTTTTTTTACTTTAAGTTTGAGCAGTCATT
>NW_026885984.1:0-71566 GCF_032173495.1 Musca vetustissima
CTTCCTTATTTGTTAACTTGGTTTTTGGAAACAAATCGGCGATTTTTCAAAAATATTTTTTTAAGGTACCGCCATTTTTTTAATTTTAGAGCTAAGTCAATAATCCTAGTTCATACGAGAGCCAGACATGTACTCTTTCTAACACCGTTGGAATTTTCGGATTCCGATGTTCCAGTGAGGAGTTATCATGCCCGCCATCAAAAATAAGGACTTTTCTTTAATTACAAAAAACAACAACAAAACAATAAGAAACATTTTTTGTAAATTATTTTTCTTCTCTTTTACATCTTCAAATATATATATATATATATATATATGCAAAGTTACATACCTTAACAATCATTGGTTTTGATTTACCAGCCCTTTGAAAATCTTGAAAAATTAAAATCGTGAATGGGAGGGGGAGGGGATTCCTTTAAAGCCTTTTAGGATGGAAAATACGACTACAACCCCCTCAAAATACCATATGTTGGTCGGGACCTTAACATGGCGGCTATGTCAATTACTATTACAGGTCCATATTAATAATTTTCGGTATAGTTGTATATCAGCCCCCAAAAACCTCGTATTCCAAATTACAGCCCTTTTTGGTTGGAAAAATTGGAAGGTACCGTTATAAGTATGTATGATATACCTCATTTGTTATACCGAATACCCTAGGATTAATAGCAATGTTAGTGGAAAATTTCAATATGGTTAGGTTAGGTTAGGTTGAAAAGAGGGGTGGATGATACCACCATGGCACCATATGACACAAAATAACCATTAAATTTCCTCTTTAAAAAATACCATTGAATATTTATTAAATGTATATTATATTACTAGACACAAAAATACGAAACGTCTGAGAATAGCAGCCGATACAAAGGGAAAACTGTACATAATTCTTTATTTGTCCATTAATACAAATTGTGTTTGTATTTGTGATGCCAAACACTTCATTTTAGTTTCGACACGTCATCATCATCGTCAGATCCAGTTGAGTGTTTATAGGCCAAAAAAAATATAACCAGTTTCCCATTTCCAATTATGAACTAAATGAAGACAAAAAACACTTCTGCCATCATCATTCATCGTTGATGAATGCTTCGAAAACTAAATTCATTCATTGGACCACTGCAGCCCAACGTTTGGCAATTTGTTTCCCTGGATTCGATGTAAGCACAGCTGTTCCACTATTCAGGCTCGGCTAAAATACTAGACAACAATTGTAACAGTTGAGAATGTTGGTGTCAGCGAGGAAATCACCATCATCATCGCCATCATTCTTATTGTCTTCTATTTCAGCTGCTGTTGGATTTCTTCATTCCAGTTTTGTGTGCACGTATGTTTGTATGTGTTTGGGTTTTTTTCTACGAATTCTATGCTCCACAATACCGGCCTAGGCAAGCAATTAAGATAAAAGCTCAAATGCGTCATGTAATATTTTCGTCGTTTTCCTTTATTGCTGCAATTCTTTGGAGATGTCCTCGATGCCTGTAGTCGTGATAGTGTGGCTGCAATTTTGCTTATAAATGAAATGTATTGTAGTCCTGGGATTTCGTTCAGACACATACTCACATCTATAAGAGCAACAAATTAAAGAAGGTTACTTGTTTTTTGGAATGAAAGTGTGGTAAAATTCAATTTCATTCGGTATTGAAAATTTGTTCCTTATATGAGGGCTACTATATATAAAAAACCCAATAAGGAAAATTCGATAAGCGGAGTATTTTATTGGTCTAGACTTTTCAATAGTTTTTTAGGGCCACTCCTTATGAAACCTCTTCCACAAATAGTTTTGACTGATTATCGGAGTTGACCTAAACTGTTACCTTCCCACAAAGGGTCAATATTTTTAGGGTTTCTGTCATAAATTGACGCTTAGTGTTAAGTGAGTGAGTGACTAACTGACATATCATCGCCCAGACGAAACGGCTAAAGCTAGAAGGTTGAAATTTTGAGTGTGGGTTGTTGTTGGTGTGTAGGCGTGAGATAAGGCTGGGTTTTTGGAAATTCGAACTATAAGGGTACGAAAAGTACTAAAATGTACCAAATAAGGTACCCTTTGTATTAGGTCCCGATCGCCTAATACAAAGAGCTAGAAATCTGAAATTTGGAATGTGGGTCACTGATAGAAATTTAGAAAGATGTGCAAAAGGGTTTTTGGAAATTCGACCTATAAGTGTACTAAAAGTACTAAAATTTACTAAATTTAGTTCTAATTGTATATATTGAGCACAGGGACGTACGCAGGGGGGCGGCCCGGGGGGCATGGGCCCCCCCCCCCGAAATGATTTTTTTCACAGTAAATTTATGTTTGCAACAGCGAACCTTACGTTCGGCTGAAAAACGCTCTCAAGAACCCCAAAATACCGAAAATTGGGGGTACGCTTATATGGGGGCTATCCGAAAAAATGGACCTATATTAATAATTTTTTGTGGAGAGATTTAATACCTATTAAGAACTCAAAATACCAAATTACAGCCAATTCAGTGGAAAAGTACGACCAAAACCCATAAAATACTGAAAATTGGGAGGTACCGTTATATGGGGGCTACCAGAAAATATGGACCTATACTTATAATTTTTTGTGGAGACATTTAGTATCCAATAAGAACCCAATGTACCAAATTTCAGCGAATTCGGCTGAAAAACGCCCTCAAGAACTCCAAAATACCGAAATTTGGGGGTACCCTTATATGGGAGCTATGCCTAAACGTGGAACGATATATCCATCTTCGAACTTGACCTGCCTGCAGAAAAAAGACAACGGACAAACGGGCGAACATGGCTAAATCGTTTTAGAATTTCACCCTGATCAAGAATATATATACCTTATAGGTTCGGAAATGAATATTTCGATGAGTTACAAACGGAATGACAAAATTAATATACCCTCCATACTATGGTGGAGGGTATAAAAAAATGTAGATTTGGGTAAAAGGATAGAGATGGATTGACTTGAAAATAAAATTACTTTTATAGCAAAGGATTGTGACAGTGTTGGAAATTCGAACTCATAAGTACGAAAAGTACTAAATGGTACTAAATATGGTACAATTTGGATCTGTGTGAACGGATAGGGCTGTTATCCTGAAATTTATGAATAAAATTACTGTTTCAGTGTAGAATTGAGGCAGTTTTAGAAACTCGTACTTACGTCTACGAGTAGTAATAAATGGTACTAAATTTGGTACAATTTGGATGTTGGTAAACGGATGAAGTACATGACTGAGGTATTTTTTTGGAATTCGTACTTTGGGTACGGCAAGCACAAAATTTGGTACAATTTGGACTTTGGTGAACGGGTAGAACTCGAATCCTGAAAGTTGCAATTTGTGGGAGTGTAGAAAAGTACCAAATATGGTACAATTCAGTGAACAGATAGAGCTGAAATTCTTAAATTTGGACTTACGATTGGAAGCAGGTTTGGAATATTGAGATTGGTACGAAAAGTACAGAATGACACAATTCGGGTATAATTTGGTTTTTAATGAACAGACAGAGCTGGAATTCTTAAATTTCGGCTAATTGAAAGAAGGACTGATTATGAGTATGAAAATTACTAAATGGTACTAAATTTGAAACAATTTGAATTTGGTTGAATCCTGAGATTTGGAATTTAGATTACCGTTGAAGTGTAGTATTGAGCTATGGAGACAACTTTGGAAACTCGGAGTCTTGTGTACCAATAGTAAATAGAATAGAAAATTCACAAAATTTGGAACAATTTGTATTTGGGTAACGGGAGAGCTGGAAACCTAAAATTTAGAATGTTGATCACTGACAGAGAGTTAGAAGAGGGACCAAAGGGTTTTTGGTACTAATTGGTACTAAATTTGGTGGTGGTGGTGGTATAGAGGTAGTCTTGAAAATTGATATTTATGTGTTCGAAAAGTTCTAAATGGACTACATGTTGAACCTGTACGTTGCTAAAGTGTGTAATGGAAATAAGAAAGAGATTTCAGAATATAGTGCTTATGTGTATGAAGAGTACTTAATGGGAATTAACTTGATATTAAATGTGGGGATAGGGGTGGAATTCAGAACTATAGTACAGTAGACCACGGATATAAGAACATCTTATATAAGAAAAACACGGACATAAGAAAAGGTTACACGCATATAAGAATGCGGTTTATTATATAAAATACATTCATATAAGAAACCCCGCTTATAAGAAAAAATTTCTCGATTTTTTTTAGGATGTTCTTATATTCGTGGTCTACTGTACAACAAATTATACAGTATTCACGATTTCCATATGAAATATTATTTTTATTCCCTTTCCGCATACGAAGTAGCGGGTACTATGCTAGTTTATATATATATATATATATATATATATATGATATGGAAGAAGATAGGAGAATATTTCTCTTCTTTATACCTTCTCAAATGACATCTAGTGTGAAAAATTGGTACAAATTCGGAATAAGATCTATTTTAACCTTGAATGAGTTTTTAATATTTTTAAGCTTTTTTTACTTTTAGGATGATTTTCGAGTATTGGTCTATTCTGAGACTTATAGAACGACTTTTTGGCGAACATTATTGTAGAATATTCTGACCTGCAATAAACCCGTTTTAAATGATTTTCCAATCATTTCTGTAAATGGGGACCGAAAAGACCCCTTTAGAAAATCGACCGAGGTTTGACGTATTAGACAAAAATATTCCTCACATCTTAAAATGCAGGGATTTTGAGAAATCTTAATTCGTATATTTTCAAATGTCTTGGAAATGTCAAATATTGGCACGCCCTTTAAGGCTACCTCCCGATCTATTTTTAGCCCCTCTTTCATAATATTTTTTTTTTTTGGAATTTTGTTATAATTATCAGGTACAGGTATGGACATTAAAATTGCTTGACCTCGACTTTGATTCTGTAAACCTCCGAAAACTATGATACCATTGCAGTGAAGAAAACGGTGTGAACAATGTTCAAACTTAAGGGAACTTGAAGTGCTTTTTCGGCCATCTTCTCGGTCTTCCTTAAACCCTTTATACCACAATTGAACTTATGTTCTGCTCATAGTAGACAAACACCCCGTACAACATGACAAATATCAGATTTTGACACAAAACTTCCTTTTTGTTTGTCTTTTCTTTGATATTTTTTTCTATAGTAAAAAAAATCGAAGAACACACCATAACAAGACTAACCATTTTAATCGGCGGTTTTTATCAGACCTCGGACACTTCATGATGAAGAGTTCCAAATGTTATTACAAATAAAAAAAAACTATTGGCAATATAAATGAGTATTATTTGTTTTTTACAGACTAATTGGTCTGCAATAAATTTAGTGATTTATCAAAGCAGTGGTGTACCATAGGGAACCATTTCTCAACGCCACATTGCCCGTTATGAAATCTAATGGAATGATCCCCTTATTCCTTTACATCACTGAATTTCTTGGCACTGTGGTTTTCCCAATTATTATAATGTACCCTGTGTACGCATTTCCAACTGAGTGCCAAAAAAAAAAACATTTCTCACTGAATACAATTGATGTGATAATTATTGTGGACATTATTTTTAAACATCCCTGTCATTTGTTCATTTACCTTAATTGCAATGGGCTTCAATATTCTCCGCTCAGTTGTTAATGCGTTGGTATATTCCTTTGTGAGGCTTTAATTGTTTTGCTTTCTTTTGGCATAAATTCCATTTTTCATAATTCATTCAATTCGTAGCAATAAACAATGGATAATAAATTATTCAAATGAATTTATGCCTTTCAGTTAGTTGGAATGATTTAAATGTTGTTTAAAGCTAAACGAATTCGCATAAATTAAGATATAATGGAGTGTTAATTGTTGATTTGGCTTGAAAAATTGTTTTTATACAAGAACAATTGTTTTTAAGTTCGAACTGGCCGGGATTTGTTATGCCAACAACAACAACAACAACAATAAAAAACCAGTGAGCGGAGCAGTATAGTCGGAAGGAGCCGACCATACGATACCCTACAAAACTACCACAAAACGGTTCTTCTTTTTGCGGATTTTTATTCCAAGCCTGAGTAATTTTTCGTGATAGTTGCACCTTTTTTCGCGATTAAAGGTCAACAACCTCTCCCTTAAACTGACATATTTTCCGAATATTACCAATATTCAGTACCGCCCTTCTAATTAATTTTCCATATTCCATATTCCGTTCAAAATACACATGGAAGCTATGGCTGCATCTGCATAAATTTCAACAAAACCTAATAACGTCATTCATGTCTCATTTTGATACGTTGTGCAAAATTTCGTGTAAATCGGACAAACATTAGGAGTTTGGTGCACCATTTATGTAAATGGGACGAAAATATATATGGGAGCTATATATAAATCTTAACTGATCTTCACGAAACTTAGCACACATCATTCTATACTCAAGTCAGTACGCTGTGTAAAATTTCGTGCAAATCGAAAGATATATAGGGATTTTGATACACCATTTGTCTTAAATCGGGCGGAAATAATATATATGGGAGCTATATCTAAAGCTGCACCGATTTTCACAAAATTTAGCACATAACATTCTGAGCTTAATTCAGTATGTTGTGCCAAATTTCGTGCCAATCGAAAGATATTTAGGGACTTTGGTGCACCATTTACCTTAAATCGGACGAAAATATATATAACTCGATTTTCACGAAACTTAGCACACATCATTCTATGCTTTACTCAGTACGCTGTGCCAATTTTCGTGCAAATCGAAAGATATTTGGGGACATTGGTGGACCATTTACCTTAAATTGGGCGAAACCATACATGGGAGCTATATCTAAATCTGAACCGATTTTCATGAAACTTAGCACACATCATTCTAGGCTTAATTCAGTACGCTGTGCCTAATTTCGTAAAAAACGAAGTATATTTAGGGACATTGGTGCACCATTTACCTTAAATCGGACGAAAATATATATGGGAGCTATATCTAAATCTGAACCGATTTTTCCAATTTCAATAGGGTTCGTCCTTTGGCCAAATAAAGGACGTATGCCAAATTTCATCCAATTCGGATAATAAATGCGACCTGTACTTTGTTTACAATTTAACATGGACAGACAGACGGACGGACATGCATAAATCGACTTAGAAAGTGATTCTATGCATATTCTCAAAAGAAACCATGTGCCAATCTCGTTTTCTTTGCCTGTTACAAACATATGAACAAAGACATAATACAGTCTGGTGCAGGCCATAACAATCTGTCGACATTCCAGATGCTATGCCTTTGTAAACTGTCTGTCAGGAGATTGTTTTATATCCTGTCCCACTAAAAATAAAAAAAAAATCTGTCGTCACCCTTTTATGGATTCTGTGAATTTGTAAATATTCTGTCAGTAGGTATTTTCTTTGAAAAGACGAAATACAAACACAACCAGTGAGCGGAGCAGTATAGACGGACGGGGCCGATCATACGATACCCTACACAACTACCACGGAAGTCTAACTATCTGCGGATGTTTATTCTGAGCCTGGACAATATTTCGTGATATTTGCTCTCCCTAGCCCGATTAGAAGTTAACAGCACCTCGTTCTTACACTGACATATTTTCCAAATATTGCTATTCATATTCAGTACAGCCTTCTAATTAATTGTCTAGATTCCCTTCACCGTAGGTTGTGTTGCGATGTTCGGCCTATTATTGGCATCGATTCGAAAAAAAAAAAACACAAAAAAATTAAGTATTCGGTCCACTTCATCCCATAGTTATAATCTGATCATCACCGACAGTTATAGACGTTTTCCTTGACCATAACAGAAACTTCATGGAAAATTTAAAAGCGATCAGTGCTATATTTCCGCCTTCTAGTGAGGTAATGGGTTGCTAAATAATATCTGAATACGTAAGCACCTGTAAATATTAAGGTGTACCTCTCACATCCGAGTACATACGACAGTATTATTGGTATCAATTTAAAGGTTAGCCACTCCTCTTGGATATACTATCAACTTCTCGGGTCTATGTCCTTCGGGAGTTCATATGTACACCAAAAAATACAAATTTTGTCATTTTTCACACAAAAGTCAGGGTCCATTTGACTCGCTAAATATTGACCGATCTTTATGAAAACAGACATGCTTGTTCTTTGTCCCGACATCCTTCTTCATGCATAATTTCACGGTGTTCGGACCATAATTGCGACCTTTGGAGCGACCAGAAAAGCCGACAAAAATTAAGTTTTTTGTCCATTTCATCCCCTAAATATTAACCGATATTTACCAAAAACAATAGGGGTCTTGAATGGGCAGAACCCATCCTACATGCAAAATTTCGTGATGATTCGTCCATAACTGTGGCCTGTATCGTGTTTACAAATTATAATCGACAGACGGACGGACGGACGGACATGTCTAGATCGACTCAGCTAGTCGAGATATGACGATCGTTGTACATAAAGGTGGGCCTAGGACCAATATTTCGCGGCGTTACAAACTTTTGGGGCTGCACAAAGCTATAATACCCGACAACATAGTTGTGTAGGGTATAATAATGCACACTCAGGTTGCAAAATTCACTAAGAATTTTCAACATACCAAAAAAGGGGTGGGGTTTTTATATTGAGGCTATGTCAAAATCGGAATGTAAAGATAACTCTATGAATACGGAATTTTATTCGAAGCTGTGCCAAGGGCTATACCTTAAAATGGGCGGACAGTAAACGAGGACAATGTCAAAACATAGACCCCCATTATAAGGGGGATATACCCAAATGGGGATCGATATTGATTATTTTTGGTGGGGAGTTTTGGTATTAAATAAAAACTCAAAATTTTATATTAATGTAACTCTGTTGAAAATTCCGAACATTTGGGGGAACCGGTACTTGGTAACTATGTCTAAAAGTGGATCGATATAGCCCATTATCGAAGTTGGCCTGCCTGTAGCTATTTAGGGGCTAGAGTGATTACAACAAAAAGACGGACTTTTGTAAATCGTCTTCGAATTTTATGCTGATGAAAAATATAAACACTTCATCGGGATACAAATGTGTACTTCGATGAGTTAAAAAAATTGAAAAACGAAATTAATATACCCTCCATGCTATATAGGATATAAAAACAGACATAAGTGTATTATATTTGTGGGAACATTACATCGAAGGGGCTCATATAATTATTGATTAATAAAGAAACTTTTCAATTGTTAATAATACCTTATCGGTTCATTTTTCATGAAATCACGACGTACCTCTTGATCTTGTCTCGAATATTCCACCAACACTCAGAACCATATGCAAATCTGCAACAACAAAATAAATGTACATATGCTGAACTCACATATATACAAATATGTGACGTTGTGATTGATTTAGTTGTCATCTATTAATAAATTATTCGCAAATATTTCAAACAGAAAATAAAACTGCGAATACAAAAACTAAAACACACACACACAAATATAAATAAATCCAACAGCTTAATATTGGATAATAAATGAATTCTGGTGACTGCTGCCAAACAAATCCTTCGGCATGGACAAACTTTTAAATCTGCGTTTTAATATGCAAACAATACAGCCATATGTATTTGTTTTTCGGTTGATATTCGAAATTTCCAAAAATTCTATTTTCGACACGCTCACAATTTTCAACCGCGTTCCAGTTGAATGTAATTGTATTAGTAGTTGTTGTCGCTGGTATGGCATGGCGTGAAGAAAATAAATGAAAATGATTTGCTATCTCTTCTACAAAGCATATGTGTGTATGTTCTATGTATAGATAGTTGTTGTTGTTGGTTTAATAAATAAATAAATATTTCATTTTGTTTGTTTTAATTAATACCATGGACAAACATACACTTGTTGTCAGTGGTAGTTAAAATCTTTTTTAGATTTCAATTTATTTCAAATTGTTAACGACCCACCGACCAAACGGGGGAAAACAATTTCCCATAGAGAGTTAAAACCTGAATATGATGGGAATTTCTATATATAACATGAAAACTATTCATTTCAAGTTTATATGTTTATATATATATATACATATATATATATATTTTGAATTGAAGTAGAAAAGAATATGTCTATATGAAATATTTTTGAAAAAAATTTGGGGCAAGTAATTGTTTCAGCATTATGCCTATTTTACAAACGGTAAGTATTAATCGTGTTAAACTTTATTATTTATAAGTGGAAACATTTAATACCTATCTTGATCTTACAGGATAGGTATAAATTTTATGAAATCTATCAAGAATCTACAATTCTATGATTATTTCCATAAAATTGAACTCAAATATATACACAATCAATACTATCAAATAATTGCAAAATTTCATGACATTCAGCAATACGACCGATGTACAAGGTGCATTATGAGGACAGTTAGGAAACTTTTTAGCCTAGCACAAAAAGTGCGGTATAAACAGAAGAAAAGTTAAGTGTTTTGGAAACTTCCACACCTCTCTTATGAACACATGTTAAATTTTGTTTCGATCTGGCAACTCCTTCATATAGAAACAGGTATTCAAAAAGACGCATCCGCTATTTTTTACAATGGAAAAATTAGAAATGCGTGATTTCATTAAATATTTACATAAGAAAGGTTTATCGGGACAAGAAATTCATAATGATATAGCAAATGTTTTAGGTGAAAGTGTTCCTTCATATGCAGCAGTAAAAAATTGGGTTGCTGAATTTAAACGTGATCGCACAAGCATTGAAGATGAACCACGTAGTGGACGTCCTAAAACTGCAACAACAACATAAATTGTATCCAAAGTGCATGATGGGCTATTAAAGGATAGAGGAATAAAAGTGCGTGAAATTGCTAATATCATGGCCATCTCAAATGATCGAGTCCATATAATTTAGCATGAAGAACTGGAGATCAAAAACATTCTGCAAGATGGGTGACGCATTTGTTAACAGTCGTTTCATAACTGTTGATGTTGACTTGGATACACCGCTATACTCCAGAGACAAAAGAAAAATGGGACTTCAAAAATATTTTATTGATTGACTATCTGCAAAAGGTTAAAACAATAAATTTTGAATACTATTGCAACCTTTTGGATCAATAAATGTACCAAAAATTCGAGAAAAACGTGATGGTGGGTATATTAATAAAGAAAGTTGTCTTCTGTTAGTTATAATTCGATTTATATTATACTAGCATATGGCCGCAACTTCTTTAGCGAATGTAGGAAATACTTAAACATGTATTAACATATTATTTTAATATCGAACATAAATTAAATTTGAGTACCATATAGTACCAAATTTTATGATTCGAGATCTAAAGGTTCATCCAAATCCATATTTAGTTCATTTTAGCACACATTATTTCCACAAGTACCGTCCTCAACCATCCAATAAAACTTCCTGCATACCCAGATCCTACACCCCCACAATGATTCCAAATTCAAATTTCAGGATTCCAAATCTATTGGGTCACCCACAAATTGTACCAAACTTGGTACACATTAGTACAAATTTCCAAAACTTCCTACATACCCGAATCATACACCCCCACAGTGATCCTAAATCCATTTTTCAGGATTCAAACTCTATCGGTTCACCCACAATACAAATTGTACCAAATTTAGTACACAGTAGTACGAATTTCCAAAACTTCCTACATACCCCAAATCTTCACCCATACAGTGATCCTAAATCCAAGTTTCAGGATTCCAACTCCATCGGTTCACCCACAATTTAAATTGTACCAAATTTAGTACAAAACTTCCTACATATCTCCATCTTACACCTCAACAGTGATCCTGACTCCAAACTTCATGATTCTAGCTCTATTGTTTCACCTAAAATTCTAATTGTACCAAATTTAGTACCATTTAGTACACATAAGTATTATTTTCTTAAACTGAATCCTGATCCCCAATCCCACACCCCTACAATGGTCCTGACTTCAAATCATTGTTCCCGCTACAGTTTGGATTTGGGTGATCCTATAACCCAAATCCAAATTGTAGCGATTTCCAAAACTACGTTCATATCCCCATCCTACACTCCGACGGTAATTTTAATTACAAATTCCAGGATTCCAGCTCGATTTGTATCTTCAAATTAAATTTGTACCAAATATAGTAACATATAGTACTTTTCGTACACATGTGTACACGCTTTCCAAACCATCTCCTTAAATGGACCCTACATCTCAACCTTAATTAACACTCCAAATTTCAAGTTTTTAACGCTATCCATTCACATGCTACAGAATTGTACCAAATTTAGTACATTTTCGTATTTTTCGGTTAGTTATAGTTCGAATTTTCAACAACCCTTTGGTACATCTATCCTACACTCCATCAACGACCACCAAACCAAATTTAAGAGTTCTAGCTCCACCGGTTCGCCAAATACAAATGGTATCACATTTAGTACTTTTTAGTACTTTTCGTATCGTTTTAGTACGAATTTCCAAAAACCCAGCTTTATCTGTCACATTTGGACCAAGAGTGACCCTCACCCAAAATTTCAAGATTCTAGCTTCAGCCGTTTCGTCAGGGCGTTGATGAATCGTTACTGTTTTATTAGTATAGATATACGTTTTTGTCAAGGAGTTGACCTGTGGAGAGATGCCAAAGAATATTGTCCTATAGACCTAATCATCAGATTTAATGTAGGGTTGTTAAAATATTACGAATTAAATCAAATTTACAAGTCTTTCAAAGGTTTTAAGGAGTGGTACCAGAATCACTCGACCAATGGGACTTCGCACTTAATTCAGGTGTGTTAAATATATAACGATTTGCAAAATTAGCTCGATATTGGATTAAAAAAAATTAAAATATTGCCACTTTGTGGGCAAGGTACTAGTAGGTGTGGACCGACAGGTCCCATTTTCAAAATTGATCTACGTAAAACATATTACAATGTGTAAAGTTTCAATGGAACTGGATATTGGGAGTTATCAGAAGGAGTGGACCGATATTCCCAATATTTGAACCTGATTTTGTATATCATCATGTCACCAGACTATCCGATTTAAACCAAACTTTACACAGCCTATTACCTCCACCGAGCCGATATCAAGTCCGAAGATGGGATCCATTGATCCACTTCTTTTGGTACCTCCCCCACTAAGGGCCAATATTTGCAATATTTTTAAATCCAATTTCAGGGGAATGGAATATCCGATTTGATCTAAACTATGCACATCGTAAATTTTTTTTCAATCTTTTCAATCTTGAAAAATCTTTTCAATCTTGAAAAAAAAATTTACGATGTGAATAGTTTAGATGTAGGCTCGGTGGAGGTAATAGGCTGTGTAATGTTTAGGTTTAAATCGGATAGTTTGGCGACATGATGATATACAAAATTTGAGTGAAATCAAGAGTTATCGTGCGCACCAGCCAGATATCCTGGAACGGATTTGGTTCAAAGAAACATGGGTCTCTAAGCAATATTTAGATGAGGACTATAGGAACAATACGTCCTAGGGTATAAAAGAATAGGTCTTAAAATATATATATATTTATACCCTACACAACTATGTTTTCAGGGTATTATAGCTTTGTGCAACCCCAAGATTTTGTAACGCCGCGAAATATTGGTCCTAGACCCACCTTTAAGTATACCGATCTCGACTAGCTGAGTCGATCTATACATGTGTGTCCGTCCGTCCGTCCCTCTGTCTGTATGTCCATTATATTTTGTTAACACGATACAGGCCACAGTTATGGACCAATCTCCACGAAATTGTGCATGTAGGATGAGATCGGCCCAATGAAGACCCCTATTGTTTTTGAAAAAGATCGGTTAATATTTAGGAGATGAAATGGACCAAATACTTAATTTTTGTCGGTATTTCAGGTCGCTCCAGAGGCCGCAATTATGGCCCAAACATCTCGAATTTTTACATGGAGAAGGGGATTGGGCCAAAGAATAAGCATGTCTGCTTTGACAATGATCGGTAAATATTTAGCGGGTCAAATGGACCCCGACTTTTGTGTGAAAAATAATAAAATGTTTATTCTATGGCGTATATATTTGCCCCTGACGGACCAAGACCCAAAAAGTTGATAGTATGTTCAAGAGGAATGGTTGACCTTTAAATTGATACCAATTGTACTCGTATGTACTCAGATATGGGAGTTAAACTTAAATATTTGCAGGTGCTTACGTATTCAGACATTATTTAGTAACCCAAAACCACACTAGAGGGCGGAAATATAGCGCTGATAGCTTTGAAATGATCCATTAGGTTCTAGTTGTGGTCAAGGACAACGCCTATTGATGATCAGATAATAATTTTGGGATGAAGTGGACCGAAAACTTATTTGTTGTGTTTTTTTTTATTTCGAACATCATAACACAACCCACGGTGAAGGGAGTATGGACATAATTAGAAGGGATGTACTGAATATCGGTAATATTCGGAAAATATTTAAGTGTAAGGAAGAGGTATTGTTGACCTCTAATCGGGCAAGACGGTGCAACTATCACGAAATATTACCCAGGATTCTGTGGTAGTTGTGTAGGGTATCGTATGGTCGGCCCCGTCCGACTATACTTCTCCGCTCACTGGTTTTTAAATGGGTTTTATTTACGTTTACCTTCGAAAGCACGAAGTTGATAACCCTGTACATCGACAAATATACAAACGGTCGGATATGCAGAAATCGGCTCATAAAGTGATTTTCTCTATATCGTCACATGTAAATATCATGTTTCCTTTTGAATACTACAATAACGTAATAAATATATATTCCAGGAACATTTTCCTTTTCATATGGGCGTCTTTATGTGTGATTATGTAAGGTACATAAGCATTTTTTGAACATTTCGTTTCCCACAAGTAGAATTTACCACAATTATTTGTAGGTGGGTGTGTGTTTGATGTGGTTGGGATTATATCCCTTAAAATATCAAAGTCTGTTCGTTGGTGAAATTTAAATACAAGTGAGTAAGAGATGTACACACTTTCCAAGATGATAAAGTAAAATATAGAGATTATGATTTCTTTGAAAATATTCACATACAGAGTTACAATTACTTACACATACATATGTCATAGATATTTCCAACTTACCTAGAAGAGAGGAAAACATACATTATATTAAATTAATATATTAGAAATGTAATTAAAGAAGAGCAGTTCTTGTATATACCCAAAGAGGTGTAGGGTATCATATATTATTTTTCTTATTTTTTGTTAGGTTATACATTGAATACGAAACCTAAAATCAAGGCCCTCCATATTGGTTCATAATAGCCAGTTGATATTTTTTCCCTTACCACAAGAACTCAACTCGACCGATCATACTCAACTTCGTATCTTTGCTAATTGGATGCTTGAATGCATGCACAATTCCAAATTTTTTCGGGTCGTGTTATTTTTCGACAAATTAATCCCTATTGGCAACAGAGATCTTCCTACGATTTCCTTCAAGCCAACGTGAAATATAAGAATTAGTGAGGCAAATCCACCATTGACCAGATTTTCACTCTGCGCCAAATCCCGGAAAAGACCCACGAAAAACACATCGACACATACCACATATTTTTCGACTATAAGGCCGCATTCGACAGCCCTATCCGTTCAGAGGTATTTAAAGCCATGCCTACGTTCGGCATTCCTGCAAAATTAATATGGTTATGCAGATAACTTTAAGTGATACAAGGTCAGCAGTTAAAGTAGGAAAGGACCTATCGGAGCCCTTCAATACCGAACGAGTATTCAGACAAGGTGACAGTTTGTCGTGTGATCTTTTTAACAACCCACTGGAAAAGGTCATACGAGACGCAAAGGTGAAAGAAATGGCACTCTGTACACCAAACAACACATGTTACACGCCTACGCCGATGACATCGATATAATGGGTCGAACATTGCGAGCGGTAACCGCCACCTTTGAACAAATTGAAAAGGAGTCTGCCAAAGTGGGTCTGGCAGTAAACGGCGAGCAAACCAAGCTGATGGTATCAACGCGCAAGACGTCCAGTAGACTCGGACCAACTGTGGAACTTGAGAACTACAGCTTCGAGGTAGTTAAAGACTTTATATACATTGGTACCGCCATAAATAAAACGAATGACATCAGGTTTGAAATTCGGAGAAGGATTGTGATGGCCAACAGATTCTACTATGGTCTAATAAGCAGTTTAGAAACAAGGCCACCTCCCGGCAGACCAAACTCACACTTTCAAAGACGCTGATACAACCTGTGCTATTATATGGATCAGAAGCATGGGTACTTGCGCAAGCAGATCAGGCAGCTCTTGGGGTGTTTGAGAGAAAAATTCTCAGAAAGATCTACGGACCGATCTGCGTCGACGGTGAATATCGGCGTCGAATGAACCACGAGCTTTACAATTTATACGCGGACATCGACATAGTCAGTCGTATTGAGCTGCAGCGACTACGGTGGCTAGGCCATGTTGTGCGGATGAATGAAAATGCCCCAGGTCAAAAGGCATATAAAAATGAGCCTACTGATGGTTCCCGTAGAAGGGGAAGGCCACGAATTAGATGGAAAGACCAAGTAGAAAACAACATCTTGGAACGTGGTCTTCCAAATTGGTGGACGTGCGCACAAGACCGACGCGCTTTTAAATCTTTTTTAAGCTTGGCTTATGGAACAACCGTTCTGTAATAAGCCCACTAAGTAAGTAATATATTTTGTGAATATATCGGTATAAAGCCCTAATATAATGGAGACGCTGATCTTTTATCAAACTTAAGGTACAGCAATTGACAATGGGAACAACCACTCCTAATTTTTATTTTATAAATTTTTTTATACCCTCCACCATAGTATTGAGGGTATATTGGTTTTGTTTTTCCGTTTGTAACGCATCGAAATAATCATTTCCGACCCTATAAAGTATATATATTCTTGATCAGCGTAAAATTCTATGACGATCTAAGCATGTCAGTATGTCTGTTGTAATCACTCTAGCGTCTAAACGAATTGAGATAGAGCACCAAAGAGTCGTATTTTGTCTGCAGGCAGGTCAAGTTCGAAGATGAGCTATATCGGTCCACGTTTAGACATAGCTCCCATATAAGGGTACCCCCAAATTTTCTGTATTTTGGGGTTCTTGAGCGCATTTTTCAACCGATTTCGCTGAAATTTGGTAAAATGGGTTCTTTTTGGATACCAAATTTCTCCACTAAAAATTATAAATATAAGTCCACTTTTTCTGGTAGCCACCATATAACGGTACCTCCCAATTTTCAGTTTTTGGGGGGTTTTGACCAGATTTTTTCACCGAATTGGCTGTAATTTAGTACTTTGAGTTCTTATTGGGTATCAAATCTCTCCACAAAAAAGTGTAAATATAGGTCAATTTTTTCGGGTAGCCCTCATATAAGGGTACCCCCAAATTTTCTGTATTTTGGGGTTCTTGAGCGCATTTTTCAACCGATTTCGCTGAAATTTGGTAAAATGGGTTCTTTTTGGATACCAAATTTCTCCACTAAAAATTATAAATATAGGTCCACTTTTTCTGGTAGCCACCATATAACGGTACCTTCCAATTTTCAGTTTTTGGGGGGTTTTGGCCGGACTTTTTCACCGAATTGGCTGTAATTTAGTACTTTGAGTTCTTATTGGGTATCAAATCTCTCCACAAAAAATTATAATTATAGGTCCATTTTTTAGGGTAGCCCTCATATAAGGGTACCCCCAATTTTCGGTATCTTGGAGTTCTTGAGCACGGTTTTCATCCGAATTCACTGTAATTTGGTATTTTGTAGTCGTATATGGTAACAAATCTCCCTACTAAAAATTATTAATATTCGCCCCCTTTTAGGGGTAGTCCCCTTATAACCCCCTTTTTATACCCTTCACCACACTGTGGTACAGGGTATTATGTCTTTGTGCATATGTTTGTAACAGGCAAAAGGAAACGAGATAGACACATGGTTCCTTTTGAGAATATGCATAGAATCACTTTCTAAGTCGATTTATGCATGTCCGTCTGTCTGTCTGTCCATGTTAAATTGTAAACAAAGTACAGGTCGAATTTATGATCCGAATTGGATGAAATTTGGCATAGGTTACTTATTCGGCCCAAGGAGGAACCCTATTGAAATTGGGAAAAATCGGTTCAGATTTAGATATAGCTCCCATATATATAGTTAACCGATTTAATGTAAACGGTCCCTATATATCTTTCGATTTGCACGAAATTTGGTACAGCCCAATCTTTTAGGTCTAGAATGATGTCTGCCAAGTTTCGTGAAAATCGGTCCAGATTTAGATATATATGGTGCCCCAAAGTCCCAATATATCTTTTGATTTGCACGAAATTTGGCATAACATACTGAATTGAGCCTAGAGAGATGTCTGCCAAGTTTAGAGAAAATCGGTCCAGATTTAGATATAGCTCCCATATATACTTTCGTCCGATTTAATGTAAAGGGTGCACCATAGTCCACATATATCTTTCGATTTGCCCGAAACTTGGCATAACGTACTGAATTGAGTCCACAATGATGTCTGCCAAGTTTCGTGATAATCGGTCAAAATTCAGATATAGCTCCCATATATAGTTTCGATTTCATGTAAATGGTGCACCAAAGTCCCTATATATCCTTCGATTTGCACGAAATTTAGCATTTGACTGATATGAACAAAACGTACTGAAATTAGTATAACCTAACCTGTGACAAGTTTCGATGAAATCGGTTCATATTTGGATATAACTTTCATATATATTTTCGCCCGATTTTAAGTAAATTGGACATCAAACTCCTCATGTTAGTCAGATTGACATCAAATTTTGCACAACGTACAAAATTGAACATCGAATTACGTAGTTGCGTTTTCTAGAAGTACAGACATAGCCCAACGGATGACCTATTGAAATTTGTTTGAAGTCGATTCACAGTTAGATAAATATCACATATTTTATTTCATCCAATTTCATGTTAATAGTCCTGTTTAATATACCCATAGTGGTGAAGGGTATCATATAGTCGGCCCCGTCCGACTTCACTACTTTCCTTACTGGTTTTATTTTAAAATAGTTAGCTGATTTTTTCCGTGTGTTGTATTCCACCACAGTAGTAGGAGGGTTATTCTTTAGATGAAATTTTCAGCTCATACCCCACATAGTATGGAATTCTAAAACGATTTAGTCGATTTAGCCATATATTGCAATCATTTTTCTCTCGGAGGATATCGACATAAAAACTAAAACGTGAGGTTTGAGAAGGAACTATATCGACCCGCATTTAGGCCCAGTTCCTATATAAAACTTCGTACATATTTAATATTTAGCGTGATGGTATTAGGATTCAAAACTAAAATATTAGCTAGGAACTTGAGTTGCATCGGCCCTTAATTAGGCCAAACCCCCTTATATAATGAAAACACCAAGTAGTTGCTAATTCCTATACAATGTTGTCAATATTGGTCCCGTTAATAATATATGTCAACATTTTAGGGTTTTGAGATTTTAGGAAAACCCCCATTGAAATTGCTGAATTCTGATTTGTTCCGCGTTTTGAGTTTGGTTCTAAAACTCTGTTGTAATCATTTCACCTGCGGAGGATAGCGAGATAAAAAAATTAGATCGTAATGTTCGATAATGAACTATATCTATATATTATATTTAGACCTAGCCCCTGTGTGGATGTTCCAGAGGGAGTGGACCGATATTAACCATCTTCGAATTTGAACTAAGTTTGGAAGAAATAATAAGATGGGCAAAGTTTGGATGAAAATCTAAATTTTAGGAAACGGATTTGGTCCAAAGAAACATGGGGTCTGGAACCAATATTTCGATGAGGCACATTTTCACCGTGTTAAAGTGTATACATCCTCATTAGCCATAAGACTGAGGGTATAATTATCCATTAAAAATTCTGAAATTTGTATTATGGTTAACATTATGGTTTACATTATCCGTTTTTAGAAATGTCGGTATAGGTCCACTTTTTGGTATATTCCGTATATTTCAATTTCTAGTACCTGTCAGTAGATCTATGGTGGTTTCCAAAGTTCGGCCTCGCCGAACTTAACGCCTTTTCACTTGTTTTTTGTTTTATATTAAATGTTATGATGGATATTTCCACCATTATTCCATTGTGGCTTTCGTCGCAAACTTTGTAGATCTATGGTGGTTTCCCAAGTTCGGCCTGGCCGAACTTAACGCTTTTTCACTTGTTTTTTGTTTTATATTAAATGTTATGATGGATATTTCCACCATTATTCCATAGTGGCTTTCGTCGCAAACTTTGTTTTGGATTACTGGCGTATAAAATACAAATAGTGTTCGATTTTTTTTAATCCTCACCTACAATTTGCAACATAAATTGCTTCTAATTTAAAAATCCAAAATGCCAGCAACTCTATTTACTTAATGATTCGCATCTACTTGTTCGCCTCTCGTTGTATCGCCCCAAAAATGTGAAGTTATCTCCTCTGGTTTGTGAAGTAATGTAAATCACATGTCAATTTAAGTTAACAAAATTGCTCATTAATCACGTAACGTGTCAAGTAATACGAAACCCCTCTTTACCTAAAGTTACTGCCACATAATCAATATGACGCACACACACACATGATACAATGTAAACCCATACACACGTATACATCGTATGCCATCTTTTATGGACATAGGCACGTAGTTAAAAGTTAATTTAACTTCCTAAAAGTTCTTCTAAACGTTTAGGCATCATATTTCGTCTTCTTCTGCTTCGTATTCTGGTGCTTCATATTCTGTCGCTGTTGTCAATAAGAAAATATGTATGTTTGTGTAAGTATATACACATGAACATTTGATATGCATTTTAGGCATGAATATACGAGTTGTTGAAGTCTATATTGAAACGATACGAAACGTGAGAGGTTGGTTCCATAATTAAATTGTTCAATTTTCGGTAGCAGTTATTACAATTTTGCACAAATTATGCTGCAGTATGCTGTGTGATGTATACGTTATGATAATAGTTATACGTATAGATGTCCCAAATACAAGCCATTAACGAAGAATGACGGTCTCCAAAAAAAGGAAATAAATAAACTAAAAGATTGAAATAAGTATTAAAAAATTTTATTTTATTTTTTTTATTAATTTCTCTTTCGAGATGAGCTACATGATTGGAGTTGCAATGAAAAGGAAACCCAGAGAGATACTACATGCGACGCGTTTCGCCGTTGGTTAAGCGGCTCATCAGGCATATTGGGCAATGTGGCTTACAAATATCTTTACTTGATAAGTTGTATTTATGTCGACTATTGTTGTGAAATTGCATCTACGAATTAAATTCAACCGTGTCAAGGTTCGGACATTTGGCATCACACCAGAACATTCCTTTTCGGTGCAGATTTTTCTTGTAGTGACGGACTTTTGTTTCCATACAGACTACAATATTTTTCTTCAAAGGTATGCAACTGCATATTGTGCAACCTTAGGAAGATAAGGAAGTGACTTTGAACGCTAAAGCGCCGAACATCAACAGATGCCATGGGAACCAGGGCTCAAATCCCAGCCGGGCTCAAGCTGAATTTTTTGAGTTTTGTTTTAATGCCTTTTTAGGGCGAAAGATTTTTCATGTAAATGTAAATGAAACCTCCGATCATGTAGCTCATCTCGAAAGAGAAATTAATAAAAAAAACATTTACATGAATGATCCTTCGCCCTAAAAAGGCATAAAAAACCTCAAATTTATTTTCCTTTAAACAAATTTCTATTAAATAAATGATGTTGGTATACAGTTCTGTTATTGATGGTCAGCAATGTTAAAATTATGTCAATTTTCCCCATGTAGTATTTACTATATACAATTTTATCTGAATAATTTGTAGATTTGGTTTAATTTTGCGCTCCCCATTACATGTGTACATGCAAATTAAAATACAAATATACATTATTTACTCAGCTGAGAATGTATGTGTGTGTAATATTGATAAATTAGAAGAGGATTGGCAAGTAGTGGTTAGTTCATTATGCTGTATGACATATAACATTTCCGTTTAATTACATTTGAATAGATAAATTTAATACTGTCATAAGGACAGACAAATGTGTGTATAGGAGGTTTGTTGAGAAAGAATTGGAAAATTTTGGATTTGGAGAAAATATTTTTTTTTACGTTTCTATATATAAACCATTGTCTAAAATGTATATCTTCAATTACAAGCAAGTCATACATTTAGCCATCTGATATTTCCCCATACTTAGTACGTATTAACTTACGTTGTGTTGTGCTTTTTTCAATGAATTGAAAAAGCAACCTTACCCAAAAATAGAAATAACTAGTACGACAACAAAGTACAGGGTTGCCCATATTCGACGGACCCATCTGGCAACGCCATCACTTTTGACATAGATGTCACATCGCTTAATGACATACCGCGTTTGAAGCGTCAGTCCAAGCAGATCTTTACCATGAACCAATACACGCCACGCGAGCACTCTGAAATAGTTGAAATTTACATTCAACAGAAGAAGTCAATTGTGAAAACTCAACGTGCTTTTAAAACATTAAAAAATGTGAGAAGTGCGCCTTCTAAGAACACCATTAAGCGTTTATACGAAAAATTTTCGACTGGTAAGGCTCTTTCTAATCCGAAGAGGCCATATAAAAGTCGACTAAGGCGATCGGCCGAGAATATCGCTGCCGTACGAGCCAATGTTGAGAGGTCCCCAAGAACATCCCAAAAACGGCGTTCTCAGCAGTTGGGCATGGCTCGGTCCACTTTACAACGGATTATTCGCATTGATTTGCATTTGGCCTGCCTGCGGACAAGCCTCGTCGATTGGAATGGGCCCAAAGAGTCATCGAAATGGCCGAAGATGACGAGCAATTTTGGAACAAATTTATCATGTCCGATGAAGCCCATTTCACATTGAATGGGACCGTAAATAAACAAAATTGCCGTTTTTACGCCACTGAAAATCCTCAGGAGATTCAAGAAGTGCCTCTTCATGACGAAAAAGTCACAGTTTGGTGCGGCGTTAGTGCGAAAACGGTCATTGGGACGCTTTTCTTCCAAAATGAAAATGGCACTGCTGTTACCATCAATCAGGAGCGTTATCGCGATATGATGACCAATTTTGTGATGCCAATTATTCGACGAAAGCGTATGAGCAAGTTCTGGTTTCAACAAGACGGCGCTCCACCGCGTACAATTCGCATAACAATCGATTTTCTGAAGAATTTGTTTCCTGGCCGTTTGATGTCGAAAAGTGGTGATTTGGACTGGCCACCGCCGCTATTCCGGCCGAAATGTTGGCAAAAACGACGGAAAATGGAGCAAAAAGGGCGCAATACGTAATCAACGCCATAGGCGGCCATTTGAGAGATATCATATTCAAAAATTGATGTAAACAAATCTACTTGGAACAAATTAAATGATTAACATTGCTAACCGCCAAATTTTTATTCTTTTTTTCTTTGATTAAAAAAAAACATGGTTGCGTCGAATATGGGATCTTCATGTGACATACCTTGAAATAAATAGAGTTATTCTTGGATATTTTTTCGGCCAGCATCAGACTTCATCAAATTGCATGAAGTCTCTTACAAATAAGCTCAATCAGATCCTTTCGACCGGCCAAAACTCGGAATTCAAAAACTCGTCCAAAGGAAGTAATTTCATTTGCAAATTCTTTTAAGGGAAACCACACACACCCCCCTTCCATTCACGATTCCTCATTATTAAGATTTTAAAAGGTCTGGTAAATGAATACCAATGCATGTTAAGGTCTGTAACTTTGCACATATATATTTGAAGATTTAAAAAGGAAGAAAAATAATTTACAAAAAATTGTTGTTGTTGTTTTTTGTGATCAAATAAATGAACATCGGAATCCGAAAATTTCATCCAATTAACCAAGTGGTGGAACTTTGAAAAAAAAATGGAAAATCGCCTATTTTTGACCACAAACTAAGTGAAAAAATAAGGAAGATCTTCACCGATTGGCTTTATCCTAGTTCATACGATAGCTATACACTCACAGAGAAACGTCCCAAAATTTTAAATCGATTGGGTTATTAGTTTTTGAGTTATCGTGCCCGCCATTCGCAAAAACACTGTTTGGCGGAAAAAACGTTCTAAGTTTGAGAAGTTATCTTGCTGTCACCTGATGCTAACACAATAAATCAGCTATATCTTCAAAAATTGTTGAGATTTCCACATTAAAATTGGTAGGGACATTCTAGAATTTGTGTAGGTTCAAATTAAATCAAAATAAAAAAATTTAAATTTTTTTGAAACCGAGAATGGATGGTGTCCTCTTAAAGCACACCACGTAATTAATGTACTATCGAGAGATAGACAGGAAAAGAATTGGGTAAACCACCCGATATTGTTGCTGTACACAATTGCAAAAGGTTGGATGATGTGGTGGTGAGTTACAGAGGAATAATCAATAACAGCAGTATACACTCGACATCATATAATCGAAACGGACGAAAGTAAATTTTAAAAGTTCGTATTGTTGAAATAGGTCGCTGTTTAGAGTGCCTGAGTTAGTTTCCTAATTTTCAAAGTTCTCCAACCAAATCTCTGAAATGTTGAAGGGAATATTGTCAACCATTTAACAAAGCTGAAGTCGAGGCTGATATGCGACATCAGTCAACAAACAATTTGTTTTTCGGTTGAAAATCTGACATTGATTATCGCACAACGGCTAGAATTTTTGAAAACCTTTTCCAAAAAATTGTGATTCTGCCACATCCACCTGTCGTGTTTTAAGAGGAGCAAGCAATTGGCATTGTGAAGAAATTTCAAGAATCTGGAGTGGTTTCATGTATTGTTTGATCTGTGCATCATCGCGAAAGATTAGCCGAAGACGCGGATTTGTCGATTCATCGTATAATTAGGGTTGTCTTACGCACATTTTATCCTTGTGGATTTTCAATATATATTCATCAAAGTCTTTAATCTTTATAAAGAAAGTTTCCACCACCCATAAGTTGGATTTTGTGTATCAGTGCAATAAGTATAGTTTGCAAATTCCAGAATTTACTTCTTTCGACTCTATTGTATTAAAAATATTTATTTTCATACCCTTCACCACACTGTGGGTAGATATACCTGCCCTACCTACATATTTGTAACAGGCAAAAATAAACGAGATAGACACATGATTCGTTTTAAGAATATACATAGAAACACTTTCTGAATCGATTTATGCATATCCGTCTGTCCGTCCGTCCATGTATTTTTAAGACAAAGTACAGTTCGCTTTTATGATCCGATTTGGATGAAATTTGGCGTAGCTCACTTATTTGGACCAAGGACGAACCCTATTGAAATTGGAAATAATCGATTTAGATTTAGCTTAGATCCCATATATATTTTTTCGTCCGCCTTTTATAAATAGTACACCAAGCTCCCAAGGTTTTTCCGATTGCTACAAAATTTAACATGGCGTACTAAAGTAAGTACATTATAACGTATGCGAAATTTTATTGAAATCGGTTAAGATTTAGATATAGCTCCTTTATATAACTTCGTCCGATTTTATATAAATTGTGAACCAAAGTCCCTATATTTCTTTTAGTTTTCACGAAATAATGGATTGGGTAGTGAATTATGTCAAGAATAATGTGTGCTAAGTTTCGTGAAAATCTGTTCGAATTTAGATATATCTTACAAACAGATTCTTGCGATGTTATGTAAATTGTACACCAAATTTGGCCGGTTGGCACACGATTTTGTACAATGTACTGAAGTTAGTACAACCTTACGTGTGTCAAGTTCAGATTTAGATACAGCTCCAATATATATTTTCGTCCGATTTTAGGTAAATGATGCACCAAAGACCCAACATTTATTTCGATTTGCATAAGGTAAAGAATTGAGCCTGAAATTATAGGTGCTAAATCGGTTCAGAAATAGATATAGCTTATATAGTGCATTAGGTACAGATCGATGAATGCGAAATAAATATATTTTCATCGGATTTCATCCAAGCGGTTAATCTATAGTTATTTAGTACACCTTAATAACTAAATTTTGTCCGATTGGAACGATAATGTGCACAATGTACCTAATAAGATCTATAATTACGTGTATTGGATTTTTATACCCTACACAACTATGTTGTCAGGGCAACACTTGGTGCTTTGTGCAGCACCAAGTGTTTGTAACGCAGCGAAATAATGGTCCTAGACCCACCTTTAAGTATACAGATCGTTATACCTCGACTAGCTGAGTCGATCTAGACATGTGTGTCCGTCCGTCCGTCTGTCCATTATAACTTGTAAACACGATACAGGCCGCATTTATGGACCAATCTTCACGAAATTTCGCATTTAAGATGGGTTCTGGCCAATGAAGACGCCTATTATTTTTGGTAAATATCGGTTAATATTTAGGGGATGAAATGGGCCAAAAACTAAATTTTTGTCTGATTTTCTGGTCGCTCTAGAAGCCGCAAATTTGGCCCAAACATCGCGAATTTCTACATGGGATTGGGCCAAAGAATAAGCATGCCTGTTTTGAGAAAGATCGATCAATATTTAGCGGGTCAAATGGACCCTGACTTTTGTGTGAAAAATGACAAAATTTATATTCCATAGCGTATATATTTACTCCTGAATTATATAGAGCCGAGAAGTTGATAGTATAACCAAGAGGAGTGGTTGACCTTCAAATTGATACCAATTATATTGTCGTATGTACTCGGATGTGGGAGTTACCGTTAAATATTTACATGTGCTTACGTACTCAGATATTATTTAGTAACGCATTACCACAATAGAGGCGGAAATACAGCGCGGATCGCTTTGAAATTTTCCATGAGGATCCAGGAATGGTCAAGGATAAGGCCTATAATTTTCGGTGAAGATCAGATTATAATATTGGGATGTATAGGCCACAATTGAAAGTCGAACATCATAACACAACCCACGGTGAAGGGAATCTGGACACGTAATTAGAAGGGATTTAGTGAATATTAGTAATATTTGTTGACGTTTAGTCGGTCAAAAGGGTGCAAATATAGCGAAATATTTCCCATGCTCAGAATATATAACCACAGAAAGTTAGATTTTCGTGGAAGTTGTGTAGGGTATCATATGGTCGGCCCCGTCCGCCTATACTGCTCCGCTCACTGGTTTTAAATATATTTAGATATAGATATAACACCTATGTATTTTCGTCTGAGTTCATACAAATTGTACTACAAATAATAAACGTAGCTTTGATTGAAATAGAATTTTGTACAGTCCACTGTGCTGCAGCATATCAAAAGGTGTATGCCACGTTTTCTCAAGTAGTACCAAATTTACAAAGTACCAAAGTCAGGCCGATTGACATGTATTTTTTCATATTTTCAGAATGCTGTTTGTATGGGTTAATTTAAATTGGTTCAAATGTCAATGAAGATCACATATTTAATTTCGCACGATTCCATTATTTTCTATCGGCAGGATATTGTATATATGCGCAGCTATTGTCGGCACCGTTCGTCCTTTCAATTTTCCTTACTGATTTCTTCTTTCATCAGACGTTAATATAGAAATTTTGTCTTATTCGCTCTCGTGTTGAAAATGACCCCCAACATTACCTAATTCCTTTCACACAATTCACAAAATATTCTATTGAAATTGCAGTCGTTTCATTTAAACAGATTTGATTGTAGCATAGCAGCAGCAGAAGCAGGTCACAAAATATACGGGCACAATATGCCTTTTATATATTTATAATACTCCCAGTTTGCCTATTGTTGATTTTGCCTTTATGTTGAATGTTGAAATGAGTATTATGTGCGGTTTAAATTAAATCATTTATATTTGTTTATTTATTATTGGATTTAGATATTACATTTTCTAAATGATTACTTTCAATATGAATGCATTTATACTGAAGTGATCAAATGAAAAAATAAAACTCTAATACAAATAAATACATGTTTTTCTAGCCACTGATGTGTTTTCAATTATTGTTATACAAATATTGAATTTTATATAGTTGACACCTTTCAAGCTGTTGATCTTTAACATTTGACAAGTAGAAACAACGTCATTACTAAAATTAAAACGGTAAAGGTTTCAAACTCACATGAAATTATTGAACTTCGCTGCAGAAACTGTGAACATTTTCCATCCATCGTGTCCGAATATAAAAACCTCGTGACAGACAATATACAATAGCATAGCCACAATATATATCTTAAATGAGCATTTCGTGGTACCAAATGGATAAAATACGTACATCACAAAGGCGTATGAGGAATACAGAGCGCACATACAAACATACTCATACGCTCCAATGCCCTCTGGCCTTTGCAAATGCATATTAAAACCAGTGAGCGGAGCAGTATAGTCGGACGGGGCCGACCATACGATACCCTACACAACTTCCATGAAAATTTAACTTTCTGTGGTTCTATATTCTGAGATTGGGCAATATTTCGCGATATTTACACATTTTTGACTGGCTAGAGGTCAGCAAATGTTACTAATGGTCAGTACAGCACCTCTAATTACTTATCCAGATTCCCTTCGCCTTGGGTTGTGTTGTGATGTTCGACTTTCGACTCGAAAAGTACAAATAATTAAGTTTTCGGTCCACTTCATCCGAAAAATATTTTCTGATCATCACATAACATTTTAGGCATTGTCCTTGACCATAACTGGAACCTCATGTAACATTTCAAAGCGATTAGAGCTATATTTCCGCCATCCAGTGTGGTAATATGTTACTAAATAATATATGAATACGTAAGCACCTGTAAATATTTAAGTGTAACTCCCGCATCTGAGTACCTACGACAATATAATTGGTATCAATTTATAGATCAACCACTCCTCTTGGATATACTATCAACTTCTCGGGTCTATGTCCTTCAGTGGTAAATATATACGCTATAGAATACAATTTTTGTCATTTTTCACACAAAAGTCGGGGCCCATTTGACCCGCCAAATATTGACCGATCTTCTTCTTCTTTGGCCCGATCCCCTTCTCCATGTAAACATTCGCGAAGTTGGGGCCATAATTGCGGCCTCTAGAGCGACTAGAAAACTGACAAAAATTAAGTATTTGGTCCATTCAGTGGCCCATTTTATCAAAATTTCATCCCCTAAATATTAACCGATCTTTACCAAAAAACTATAGGGGTCTTCATTGGGCCGAACCCATCCTACATGCAAAATTTCGTGAAGATTGGTCCATAACTGTGGCATGTATCGTGTTTACAAATTATAATGGACAGACGGACACACATGTCTAGATCGACTCAGCTAGTCGAGATATGACGATCGGTATAATTAAAGGTCGGTCTAGGACCAATATATTCCCCTTCTCCATGTAAACATTCGCGAAGTTGGGGCCATAATTGCGGCCTCTAGAGCGACTAGAAAACTGACAAAAATTAAGTATTTGGTCCATTTCATCCCCTAAATATTAACCGATCTTTACCAAAAACAATAGGGGTCTTCATTGGGCCGAACCCATCCTACATGCAAAATTTCGTGAAGATTGGTCCATAACTGTGGCATGTATCGTGTTTACAAATTATAATGGACAGACGGACACACATGTCTAGATCGACTCAGCTAGTCGAGATATGACGATCGGTATAATTAAAGGTCGGTCTAGGACCAATATTTCGCGGCGTTACAAACTCTTGGGGCTGCACAAAGCTATAATACTCTGACAACATAGTTGTGTAGGGTATAACAAATATAACTGCAAACCTTTGCCATTTCATAGTTTTCAAATTCCAACTAATTCCCACAGTATTCACATCAAATTATTGCTAATAAAGTAGAAGCACCCGTATCTATGGCTACTTTTCCTTTGTAACACTTTAGCAACCAAACAGCCAGCCATTCAACCAACACAACCATAAGACCAAGACCAAATTTAGTCATTAAATGGAATTAATTTGTAAAAACAAAGAACGAACGGCCACACAAAGCACACCAAAATGTAAGACATTAAGCATCATTGCACCAACAGAAGTTGAAAGGAGTTCGTCGTTCCAAGAACATAGACCCACATCGAAACAGTACACAAAGGAGGAGATCTTTAAAAGTTGTATGACGTGTATAAGGAAGGTAGAAGGCGGCATGATGCAACCATCATGTTTAATAATGCACACATACACACGCACACACACAACAAGATGATGGCCGGCAGTTTGGAACGGATGTTGCTGGATGGTGTTGTGTGCAATTAATTTACTGAATGTGTGCATCACGCACACACACACACACACAAAGTTCACGTTGACTCACACACGCATCTACCGACCTTTCAACTGATGCGATGTGACAAGCCAACAAACAGCTGTCAACCAACACTATACCAGGCATGTCTGTTGGTTTTTCTTTGTTGTCGGATTTGCCGTTGTTGTTTTTGTTAGTTGTATGGAAGATGCTAATGTCGTTGTGGTTGTGTTCACTTTTCATTTTATTTTTACCTTCCATGTCTGTTGTGTTTGTTAAGAGACATCACCTCTATTTTGCTAATTAGTGGGTGAGTGTTCTTTCGTTTCGAGCCAAAGATTGCAACAGGGTGAATTACATGCACACGGACTAAAATAAGATCAAAATATTCTTAAAAAAATCCAAGCTTATAACTCAGTAAAAACATTCTCAAGTAGTACAATTGAGCTTGGATTTTGAACATACTAAGAAGAAATTCTCGAAATACCAACTACCATCTGATATATGGGGACAACACACAACACGACACCAGGCATTGAAACTTTTTGTTTGGGGAAATTGAAATAAGAACCCAATATATAAAATTGGAGTCATTTCGATTGAAGGAAGTATCCAAGCCTTAAAATACCGAATATTGGGGTGGACCGACATAACATTAAGATTATAAAAATCGACAGGTATAGCTATGGTAGCCGTTTTATTTATTTCACATGAAATTCAAGGCGATTAAACCCGTTAATGAACAAAATTACAATATACAACTAATTTTGCCTTAGAGAATATGCCATTTATGATTCAAAACCAATATAATTTAATAAACCACGTTTATGACTGAGCAAGTCATTGAAAATATATTATTTCACACTCCACGTTGCAGCCTTAGAAAGAATTTAATTTAAAAGACCACGTGTATGTCACTGATAGCCCATGAATTTTTTTAAGATCAAGCATATGGCTGTGATAGACATCCAAATAATACTTTAGAGACTGAGAATTAACGCTTATAGCCCCGACAACCGTTGAAAGCATTAGATTAAGTAACCACGGCTTATTGTCATTAATAGGAAAATCCAGGCTTATGACTATCCTGTTGTTTTTATACAAAAATAGGCATAGTCCTTTAAAACAAATTCTTAAAGATTTCGCGCTAAGTACCTTCACCCTTTCAGTGTTTTTGTCGAATATATTCGACATTTACTACTCTATTTCTTTAGAATTTTTCGGTTATCCTATGTGCCGTTACAATTGATGTTTTTGTTTTTGATGAAAGACAGACAAAACTGTCCGAGGGTTAAAATAAAAATTGCTTTTCTTTCTAAACTCTGTGCCTTTATATGATTTTAAATACAAAATTTTAGATTTCTATTCCGACAAAAATTTGTTTTGATACTGAAAGGGTTAAAGTTTTCTTTAAAATCCCTCGAACTGTCCTTAAAAATATATAAATAAATATTTTATAAAATCTCACGTATAATTCTTTAACATATGAATATATGTTTCATAAAATCCCACCCATTGTCCTTGAAAAATATTCTTTAAACATATAAATAAATATTCTATAAAAGTCAGCACTTTGTCCTTGAAAAATCGTCTTTATAAATCCACGCTTTGTCCTTGAAAAACCTTCTTTATAAATCCACGCTTTGTCCTTGAAAAACCTTCTTTATAAATCCACGTTTTGTCCTTGAAAAACCTTCTTTATAAATCCAGGCTTAGTCCTTGAAAAATCTTGTTTATAAATCCACGCTTAGTCCTTGAAAATTTTTCTTTAAAAATCCACGCTTAGTGCTTGAAAAATCTTCTTTATAAATCCACGCTTAGTCCTTGAAAAATCTTCTTTAAAAATCCACGCTTAGTCCTTGAAAAATCTTCTTTATAAATCCACGCTTAGTCCGTGAAAAATTGTCTTTATAAATCCACGCATAGTCCTTGAAAAATATTCTTTATAAATCCACGCATAGTCCTTGAAAATGTTCTTTATAATTCCAGGCTTAGTCCTTGAAAATGTTCCTTATCATTCCACGCATAGTCCTTAAAAATTCACCTTTAGTCCTTTAAATATATTATTTATAATTCATGAAATATCTTCTCGATAACTCCTCGTTGAATCCTTGAAAAATATTCTTTACAAAATTCACGCTTAGTCCTTAAAGAATCTTCTTTATAAATCTACTCTTAGTCCTTGAAAAATCTTTCCACGATTAGTCCTTAAAAATCTTCTTTTATAAATAAGTCCTTAAAAATCCAAGCTTAGTCCTTGAGAAATCTTCTTTATAAATGCTCGCATTATTCCTGAATACATTTTTCTTTAAAAATCCACGCTTATAGCCCAGGTACTCGCCACAAAAACTTTAAAATATATATTTTTATAGTCCTTGACAAAATATCCTCTAAAAATCCAATGTTTAGTACATAAATAAATAATCTTCAAAAATCCACGCTTATTGCCTTTGACAACATAAAAAACCCCACTTATGCTCCATGAAAATTATTATTATTATATTTTTTTTAAATCGACGCTTATGGTCCTTGGGAAAATATTCAGCTCCGCTTACAACACTGTGCCGCTCTCAAATGAATAGAGTATTGCAATTTTTTGTTTGGCTCCATTATCAGTTTTTTCTCTTCTTCGCACACAACTACAAAAAGAAAATTCCAACTTTTCCGAGATTCACAGCTGGCCAGGTAAATATATGTCACAAACACTTCAGGTTTTCCAATATTCTGCACATGTGTGAAATGAGATGGTATGTTACAAAAAAGTGTAGGTTGGTAATTGTCGAGGTGTACATCTGTTGCCTTGCCTCCGTTGTAGAGATAATTATTTTCTATTTCCCTACTCCCCTGTCCTTTGCTGTCCCCATCAAGTCATTATCTCTAAAAATGGCGAGAAACGTGTCAGAATGTGAGTAATTTTTAATATCCCCATGAACTACTTTAGAATGACAGAGTGGTATTTGTTACCCGATTTCTGTTCCTTGTTTATCCATTGAGTTCTTGGTTACGCATTTATATTTGTGTGTGTGTTTGTTAGTTCTGTGTGTGTGTTTTTTAAGAAGTACTCATTATTGTAATTAATAGAACCAAAGATGACTGACATGCTTTTGGGTGTCTGGTCTGGAGTGGTGTGGTGTGGGCAAGTGTCCATGGTATTATTGATGTCAAAACAAAAGAGATGCTATGTCAACCGACCACGTGTTCAGATAAAACTATTTAATGAGAATATTAAAAAAAAATACACTTCAGCCTTATAAAACAATCCAGTGAATATTTTTCTGCAGTTTGCTTTCATCCATTGGTCCATAACACCCTCTTCTAATTCCCATTTCAAAAAAAAACACATATTCATGTGATGTTTAAATCAACAACAACCACGACGCTAATATAAAAATATGACGCTAATCATCGTCACAATAACAACACGCGACAGCCCCTACGGCGTCATCATATCCTTTGAGACCATTATTAATATATATATAAGTATATAGAAAATATATATATGTAAGTATGTTTGTGTGTGTGTGTGTGTATTAGTCGCATAAAACCCACTTGTCTATTCAAAGGATAATCGGAATTAATTTTCTTTTATGGCAAAAACAAAACACTCATTTTGACGAGACAACCTTGACGTTTGTCTCCCTTAATTATTATCGTATATTTTGATATAGAAGATGAAGATGTATAAAACATGATATGAAGCGAAATACTTAAATAATATAAAGAGCATTCTATAATATTTTTTAATACTCGCACTACAGGATTCGAATGAAATATTTATAATGAATTGATTTCATTCTGGGAATTAGGTTAATACCATAGGTTAATACTTCTTTATAAATCCACGCTTAGTCCTTAAGAAATCTTCTTTATAAATCCACGCTTAGTCCTTAAGAAATCTTCCTTATAAATCCACGCTTAGTCCTTAAGAAATCTTCTTTATAAATCCACGCTTAGTCCTTAAGAAATCTTCTTTATAAATCCACGCTTAGTCCTTAAGAAATCTTCTTTATAAATCCACGCTTAGTCCTTAAGAAATCTTCTTTATAAATCCACGCTTAGTCCTTAAGAAATCTTCTTTATAAATCCACGCCTAGTCCTTAAGAAATCTGCTTTATAAATCCACGCCTAGTCCTTAAGAAATCTTCTTTATAAATCCACGCTTAGTCCTTAAGAAATCTTCTTTATAAATCCATGCTTAGTCCTTACGAAATCTTCTTTATAAATCCACGCTTAGTCCTTAAGAAATCTTCTTTATAAATCCATGCTTAGTCCTTACGAAATCTTCTTTATAAATCCACGCTTAGTCCTTAAGAAATCTTCTTTATAAATCCACGCTTAGTCCTTAGGAAATCTTCTTTATAAATCCACACTTAGTCCTTAAGAAATCTTCTTTATAAATCGATGCTTAGTCTTTAAGAAATAGCACATAACGCCGAAAACCGAATTGGTTGTGGATCAAGAATTGGGAAATAGTGTAATAATATAATTGAAACCAGTAAGGAAAGTAGTAAAGTCGGACTGGGTACATTCTACCTATGTATCCTAACGAACGAATATATATAGGAGGTGTATGTAAATCTGAACCGATTTTCACGAAACTTACCACACATGATCTTAGACTTAATTCAGTACGCTATGCCAAAATTCGAATAATTTTCAGGGACTTTGGTGCACCAATTACCGAAAATCGGGCGAAACTATATATGGGAGCTATATTTAAATCTGAACCGATTTTCACGAAACTTAACATACGTTATTCTAGACATAATTCAGTACGCTATGCCAAAATTCGTGCAAATCGAATGATTTTCAGGGACTTTGGTCCACCATTTACCTAAAATCGGGCAAATCTATATATGGGAGCTATATCTAAATCTAAACCGATCTCCGCGAAACTTAGCACACATCATTCTGGACATAATTCAGTAGGTTGTATCAACTTTCGTGCAAATCGAAAGATATATATGGACTTTGGAACACCATTTACCTAAACTCGAGCGAAACTATATATGGGAGCTATATCTAAATCTAAACCGATCTCCGCGAAACTTAGCACACATCATTCTGGACTTAATTCAGTAGGTTGTATCAACTTTCGTGCAAATCGAAAGATATATATGGACTTTGGAACACCATTTACCTAAACTCGAGCGAAGCTATATATGGGAGCTATATCCAAATCTGAAACTTAGCACACATCATTCTAGACCTAATTCAGTGGGCTATATCAAATTTCGTGCAAATCGAAAGATATATAGGGACATTGGTACACCATTTACTTAAAATCGAGCGGAACTATATATGGGAGCTATATCCAAATCTGAACCGATTTCCACGAAACTTAGCACACATCATTCTAGACCTAATTCAGTGGGCTATATCAAATTTCGTGCAAATCGGAAGATATATAGGGACATTGGTACACCATTTACTTAAAATCGGGCGAAACTATATATATGAGAGCTATATCCAAATCTGAACCGATTGCCACGAAACTTATATGAATTTGTATATCCTACACAACTATGTTGTCAGGGTATTATAGCTTTGTGCAGCCCCAAGAGTTTGTAACGCCGCTAAATATTGGTCCTAGGCCCACCTTTAAGTCTACCGATCGTCATATCTCGACTAGCTGAGTCGATCTAGACATGTGTGTCCGTCCGTCCGCCTGTCCATTATAATTAGTAAACACGATACAGGCCACAGTTATGGACCCATCTTCAGGAAATTTTGCATGTAGGATGGGTTTTTCTAGTCGCTCCAGAGGCCGCAATTATAGGCCGAACATCGCGAAAATTTACATGGAGAAGGGGATCGAGCTACAGAAAAAGCATGCCTGTTTTGATAAAAATCGGTCAATATTTATAGGGTCAAATGGACCCTGATTTTGTGTGAAAAATTACAAAATTTGTATTATATAGCGTATATATTTACTACTGAAGGACATATACTCGAGAAGTTGATAATATATCCAAGAGAAGAGGTTGGCCTTTAATCTGATACCAATTATATTGTCGCATGTACTCGGATGGGGGAGTTACACGTACACATTTTCACGTGCTTACGTATTTAGATTTTATTTAGTAAACCATTACCACACTGGAGGGCGGAAATATAGAGCTGATTGCTTTGATAGGTTGCATGATGTTCCAGTTATGGTCAACGACAACGCCTATAATAATTTTTGGCGATGATGAGATAATAATTTTGGGATGAAGTGGACCGAAAACTTATTTTTTGTGTTTTTTGAATCGATCTATAGGCCATAATTATAAGCCGAACATCACAACGCAACCCACGGTGAAGGAAATCTAGATAAGAAGGGTCAGTACAGTCAGTAATATTTCTTGACCTCTAGTCGGTCAAGAGGGTGCAAATATCGCGAAATATTGCCTAACCTTAGAATTATATTATCGTATGTACTCGGATGGGGGAGTTACACGAACATATTTTCACGTGCTTACGTATTCAGATATTATTAAGTAAACCATTACCACACTGGAGGGCGGAAATATAGAGCTGATGGCTTTGATAGGTTCCGTGAGGTTCCAGTTATGGTCAAGGACAAAGCCTACAATTTTCGGCGTGGATGAGATAATAATTTTGGGAGGAAATGGACCGAAAACTTTTTGTTTTTTTAGTCGACTGAGTCGATTTTGAGCCATAATTATAAGCCGAACATCACAACGCAACCCACGGTGAATGAAATCTAGACAAGTGAGTAGAAGGGCTGTACTGAATATTAGTAATATTTCTTGACCTCTAGTCGGTCAAGAGGGTGCAAATATCGCGTAATATTGCCTAAGCTCAGAATGTAGATCCGCAGAAGAAGTTGAGTTGGGTATCATATGGTCGGCCCCGTCCGACTATACTGCTCCGCTTATGGGTTTATTTTCTTATTTATTTTTGATTAGTTTGATGAAATAGAAGAAAAATAGTATTTTAGCATTTTAAAAAGTGAAAATATATGGAAAACCGCATAAAGAGTATCGAAGGACAAACCAAACCACATGACATCAAGTAGTTTTCAAACTCAAAACTAGAAAAAGGAAAGTCCAAAAGATGAACAGCAAAAATCTCTAGGAAAATGAAAAATATATATATGAGAACCAAAAAAAGCCAACCAGCCAGCCAACCAACCAACAAAAGAAACATAACAAAAGAAATGGCAATGGCTTTTGTCTGCATCCGTATGAGCAAAGTCCTTGTTGTGTGAATTGTGCTAAAAGCCAACATCTATTCCATCTTTCTGAGAATGCGACAATAAAGACGACAGATCTTTTCCTGGCTGCTGTTATTGCCATGACATGTCTTGCAAGAATGAACAAAAGGCCAACGGAATAAGAAGAACAGCGAAGCAAACAGAAAAAAACTATTATTTCAAGTTCCAGCATTTGCAGAATGCCGCAATTTCTTCATTTTAAATACCAATCGGAATTTGAACCACTACTATGACAGTAAAAGCTATTTCTGAACGGTAGAGTTGGCAATAATAAATTTCAACAATGAAAAATGACAGCTATTCAGGCCGACCGACAACAGACCGGCAGGCAAATTGTCTTCTTATTTGTTTGTACGGCAACAACAACAACGACGACGACGAGGAGAATACATAGAAAATTCATTGATTTCACACCAAGAATTTATTCCTTATTCGCATTGGCATTCAGGAGTTAGCATTGATGGTGGTGGTGGTGCTGGTGCTTTATTTGTTTGCCGTCTTTGAGGCGTTTCTGCTTTCGTGTCATCTCCTGATATTCGCCATTAAAATCTTGGAATCGATAATGTGGGAAGAATAAAGAACAAACTGGGAAAATATTTAAAAATTCTATATTGTAACGAGCATATGTTCGTAATATTAAAATGCTGAAAAAAACACGATAGTAGTTAGAACTTCGGAATGTGAATGAAATGTTATATAAAAGGCAAACATTATAAGTTTTATATAGAAGAACATATACTAGATATTTCTATAGGCTTCATATACATCAAACACCTTCGACAGGTATTTTTAAAAGATAGCTCACCCAATAGAATACCATAAACTGTTATATAGCCAACTAATATCTAATATTTTCGTGTGATTGAGTTTATTTTATGACCCCATCGCAATTATTAATCAATCACAATGATATAAAACAATTGTATGTTCATTTGGCTTTGACCAATTGTCCTCTCTCTGAGACTCTAGAATTTGGCACCATAGCAGTGCATAATAACAACAATTGTATTGTGTACTTAATTTCTGTCGAACTGGTTCTGATTCAATGCAGTCGCACAATTTTGGCAAATAAATGAGAACGAAAAGCTGTGTCCAAGGATACCATCATCCAAATTTAGCAATGAAATGTATATCGGCCGTGGAGGATTTATAGCCCAATACATACACACAAACACACACACACACATACACTACTCAGAGAATTTAGTGCATTCAAATAGATTAACAATCACATTTGTATGTAAATATTCTCAGACAAGCAATAGATGTCAATTTAAAAGGATGTAAATCAGGCACGGACAGAGCTTTAAAAAATTCTGTTCTCACGCATCTATCTTAGTGCGTGTGTGCCAATGTTTTTTTCTATTGGTTCACTTGAATTTGTGTGAGAAAATAGTGATATTTACTCTAGCGAGAGGGCACGCGAGCGGTGGTTCACCCGATACGGATGTAAATTATATGAAAGCCAAAGTGCCCGTAAGAAAGAAAAATAAAAAAAAATCTTATAGATCAACTTGACGCAGTATTTACATACAAGGAAGTCTTAGAGTTAAAAAGAATATAATAAATATTATTTTTTTATTTCTATCAATTAACACGAATTTTACAAAATATATTTAATTTCCGTCGGTAATCATTGGTTTTAAGGACAATAATTATTTTTTAAATATCCTTTTTTAGAATTGTTTTATATTTTTTTAAAAAGTCTTTTACAGATTATCAAAAACCAATGATTATATTAAAAACCAGTAAGGAAAGTAGTAAAGTCGGACGGGGCCGACTATATGATACCCTTCACCACTATAGGTATATTAAACAGGTCTATCAATATATATATATATAGTACAAATCGAAAGATATATAGGGACTTTGGTGCACCATTTACACGAAATCGGACGAAACTATATATGAAAGCTATATCTAAATCTGGACGGATTTTCACGAAACCTGGCAGACATCATTCTAGGCTCAATTCAGTAAGTGTTATACCAAATTTCGTGCAAATCGAAATATATATAGGGTCTTTGGTGCATCATTTACCTTAAATCGGGCGAAAATATATATGGGAGCTATATCTAAATCTGGACCGATATTCAGGAAACTCAACACACATCATTCTAGAACTAATTAATTACGATATGCCAAATTTCCTGAAAATCGAAAAATATATAGGGACTTTGGTGCACCATTTACACGAAATCGGACGAAACTATATATGAAAGCTATATCTAAATCTGGACGGATTTTCACGAAACCTGGCAGACATCATTCTAGGCTCAATTCAGTACGTTATACCAAATTTCGTGCAAATCGAAATATATATAGGGTCTTTGGTGCATCATTTACCTTAAATCGGGCGAAAATATATATGGGAGCTATATCTAAATCTGGACCGATATTCAGGAAACTCAACACACTTCATTCTAGAACTAATTAATTACGATATGCCAAATTTCCTGAAAATCGAAAGATATATAGGGACTTTGGTGCACCATTTACATGAAATCGGACGAAACGATATATGAAAGCTATATCTAAATCTGGACGGATTTTCACGAAACCTGGCAGACATCATTCTAGTCTCAATTCAGTACGTTATACCAAATTTCGTGCAAATCGAAATATATATAGGGTCTTTGGTGCATCATTTACCTTAAATCGGGCGAAAATATATATGGGAGCTATATCTAAATCTGGACCGATATTCAGGAAACTCAACACACATCATTCTAGAACTAATTAATTACGATATGCCAAATTTCCAGAAAATCGAAAGATATATAGGGACTTTGGTACACCATTTACATGAAATCGGACGAAACTATATATGGGAGCTATATCTAAATCTGGACCGATTTTCACGAAACCTGGCAGACATCATTCTAGGCTCAAGTCAGTACGTTGTACCAAATTTCGTGCAAATCGAAAGATATATAGGGACTTTGGTACACCATTTACATTAAATCGGACGAAAATATATATGGGAGCTATATCTAAATCTGAACCGATTTTTCTCAATTTCAATAGTGTTCGTCCTTGTGCCAAATAAGTGACATATGCCAAATTTCATCCAATTCGGATCATAAATGCGACCTGTACTTTGTTTACAATTTAACCTGGACAGACGGACGGGCGGAGGGATGGAGGGACGGACGGACATGTGTAAATCGTGTGATTCTATGCATATTCTCAAAAGGAACCATGTGTCTATCTCGTTTCCTTTTACCTGTTACAAACATATGCACAAAGACATAATACCCTGTACCACAGTGTGGTGAAGGGTATAAAAATTTAAATGATCTTTAATAATCGGGCAGTTTTTGAAAATAATTTTTTTTAAAGACCATCAATATTTTTTTAATAGCTACCATATACCATATATAGGAGTCGCTGTTTAAAATAATAGTTTTCAAAGACTATCGACAGCCACGGATTTTTAAAAAATAGTTTTTCAAATGACAGCGAAATACTATAAATTCGTTTTTATGTACGCATCTAATCATTTTTTATAGACAACCAAAATTTGCAGAAGGTCCTGTATCCGCTGAATACTATAAAAGTCAAAACAATACTCGACCAAATCTAAAATCATACAACAACTTTATTTTACACAAAGAATCCATGCTGTTTTCTTTAAGTTTCTGTGATATTTGCCCTTTTTTATTTCTATTACATTATTCTATGGAAATAACAAGATTCTTTGTGATGAAGAAATGAAATTCTTGCCACTATCGATTCAGTGCAGTTTTTTTTTCTCCCATTTGTTATTATTGGCATCACAACATTCTTGGTTAGGTTATTAAATTTAATCGAAACTAGTCCAATAATACAACAACAACAAGAGCAGCAATCAAGTTGTAAGACCAGATGCTACTACGGCTACAGCATCATCACAGATATCTTTCTTTGATGACAAGACAAATAGGGCGGGCGGACGGACGGACGGACAAACGGATGTCTCGCAGAAGGTCGCATCAATTCAAATTGACATACGTTACACGAAGCAAGGAGGAGCGAACGTATATCATTTCTAGTTGATATTCTGTATTCGAAAAGCGAGTGATGGAGACGGCAACATCGGCAGCAGCAGCCGTTGCGTCAATAACACTTCTAGCCGTCAATTTGCAAGTGATGTCTGCCAGTTAGGAGGATGTCGTCGTCAAATGGTTTGTATTCAACTCAATTTAGTTTTATCCTCTAGTTTTAAAGGATAATAATCGAATTTGTTATGTCAATCATTTAGTTGAGTTTTGTCTCTTGGCAATTTCTTCTTTTGATATTCTGCTAATATGCATAGCATTTTGAAAATCATGTCTGGAATATCAGATTTTGTGATGGTATAAAAGAATATCACTAAGTGAAACTTTAAAAAAGTATATATTTTTTCTGAGATTAACAATATATATATTTTTTTTTTTTAAAGAAAAATCGCCGTTCGTGGATCTTAATAACATTATTATTCCAAGGAATATAACAAAGGTGGATGCTTAATGGCCAATTACTATCAATGAGCCTGGTTTATTAAGGAAATATCAAGAATAAAAAAGGGTGGCGTAGGGGATGATAGATACCAAGCTACGGCTCTGATTGGCTTTAACATGGCGAAGTTCAGGCTTATCTTGGTCCATATTTCATTTCAATTGTGGACACTGACCTCCCCGCGGTGCCAGCTGGGGAGCGATTCTCATCACCCGATGAAATAGTAAGCTAATATGTGCCGCGAGTTCACCCATAAGAACTTTAAAAAAATGGGTTGAGGCGTCGGGTTAGTTGCCCACTCTTGAAAACCCCAACCTACTATGAAAAAGCTAAGAAAAAGAAAACCAAACCCCCCTAAAGTTGACGACCCACGCAAACCTATAAAGGACCACGATCTGCGAATCTGCACTTGGAATGTGCGCACGTGGTACAGAACAGGCCCAGTGTTCGCTTAGGCGGATGTACAGGAAGTGCGATGGAAAGGGACAGGCGTAAGTAAATCAGACGATTACGCCCTGTATTATAGCTGTCAGGAAACGAGACATGAATTTGGCTGCGGATTTATGGTTAACAAGAGAATAAAAGACCTTGTCTCCAGATTCACTCCAGTAGATGAGCGAATTGCTATAATCCGTATAAAAGCGAAGTTCTTCTACATCAGTCTCATTTGCTCCCATGCTCCGACCGAAGATAAAGAAGATAGATACCAAGCTACGGCTCTGATTGGCTTTAACATGGCGAAGTTCAGGCTTATCTTGGTCCATATTTCATTTCAATTGTGGACACTGACCTCCCCGCGGTGCCAGCTGGGGAGCGATTCTCATCACCCGATGAAATAGTAAGCTAATATGTGCCGCGAGTTCACCCATAAGAACTTTAAAAAAATGGGTTGAGGCGTCGGGTTAGTTGCCCACTCTTGAAAACCCCAACCTACTATGAAAAAGCTAAGAAAAAGAAAACCAAACCCCCCTAAAGTTGACGACCCACGCAAACCTATAAAGGACCACGATCTGCGAATCTGCACTTGGAATGTGCGCACGTGGTACAGAACAGGCCCAGTGTTCGCTTAGGCGGATGTACAGGAAGTGCGATGGAAAGGGACAGGCGTAAGTAAATCAGACGATTACGCCCTGTATTATAGCTGTCAGGAAACGAGACATGAATTTGGCTGCGGATTTATGGTTAACAAGAGAATAAAAGACCTTGTCTCCAGATTCACTCCAGTAGATGAGCGAATTGCTATAATCCGTATAAAAGCGAAGTTCTTCTACATCAGTCTCATTTGCTCCCATGCTCCGACCGAAGATAAAGAAGATATATACCAAGCTACGGCTCTGATTGGCTTTAACATGGCGAAGTTCAGGCTTATCTTGGTCCATATTTCATTTCAATTGTGGACACTGACCTCCCCGCGGTGCCAGCTGGGGAGCGATTCTCATCATCCGATGAAATAGTAAGCTAATATGTGCCGCGAGTTCACCCATAAGAACTTTAAAAAAATGGGTTGAGGCGTCGGGTTAGTTGCCCACTCTTGAAAAACCCAACCTACTATGAAAAAGCTAAGAAAAAGAAAACCAAACCCCCCTAAAGTTGACGACCCCCGCAAACCTATAAAGGACCACGATCTGCGAATCTGCACTTGGAATGTGCGCACGTGGTACAGAACAGGCCCAGTGTTCGCTTAGGCGGATGTACAGGAAGTGCGATGGAAAGGGACAGGCGTAAGTAAATCAGACGATTACGCCCTGTATTATAGCTGTCAGGAAACGAGACATGAATTTGGCTGCGGATTTATGGTTAACAAGAGAATAAAAGACCTTGTCTCCAGATTCACTCCAGTAGATGAGCGAATTGCTATAATCCGTATAAAAGCGAAGTTCTTCTACATCAGTCTCATTTGCTCCCATGCTCCGACCGAAGATAAAGATGACCAGACCAAGGACATATTTTACGAGCGCCTTGAAACAGCATATGACCGTTGCCGTGGCCATGACAGGGAAGGGAAAATATCTTTAGTCCACCGTCGGAAAATTCAGCCTTCATGAAGAAACATCCGACAACGGCATGAGGTTGATTGACTTCGCTCCAGCAAACAACATGGTAGTTAGCAGCACCAGATGCAAGCATCTCGATACACACAATGCCACCTGGAGCTCTCCTGATCAAGCAACGAGAAATCAAATTGATCATGTTGTGATAGACGGAAGGCATTCATCCAGTGTTTTAGACGTGAGCGTGAGCACATCGAGATGTACAGGAGTCAGAATGAAGTTCGGAAATTTTACCAACGAGTAAAACACCAAACCGAAGGCTTTGGTGCAGGCACATCCTCCTGTAGAGATGAAGAAGGAAACCAGGTGACAGATACAGACAACGTGTTGAGGATCTGGAAGGATCACTTTGAAAAGCTTCTAGTATCAAATAGTGGCGTTGAAGAAGATACCCCAGAAGCAATAAGACATGATGGTATGTAGTGTATACCACTTAGCTCATAAAAGCAATTAATCGGCTCAAGAACAACAAAGCAGCAGGAGCCGATGGGTTACCAGCCGAACTATTCAACACTGGTGGCCAGATACTGGTCAGGAGCATGTACCAGCTGATTAGTACAATTTGGCTAGATGAATGCATGCCCAATGATTGGAACCTCAGCATCCTATGTCCCATGCACAAAAAAGGAGACTATAGAGGAATAAGTCTCCTTCCCATCGCATATAAAGTGTTATCCAGTGAGCTTTGTAAACGATTGACGCCAATGGTCAATGAAATCATTGGACCATATCAATGCGGCTTCAGACCTGGCAAATCCACAATTGACCAAATTTTCACTCTGCGCCAAATTCTGGAAAAAATCCCACGAAAAACATATCGAAACATACCACCTATTTGTCCACTATAAAGCCGCATTCGATAGCCCAATACGGCTATGCAGGATAACTTTAAGTGGCACAAGATCAGCAGCTAAAGTAGGAAAGGTCATATCGGAGCCCTTCAATACCGAACGAGGATTCAGACAAGGTGACAGTTTGTCGTGTGATCTTTTTAACATCCTGGTGGAAAAGGTCATACGATACGCAAAGGTGAACAGAAATGGCACTCTGTACACCAAACAACACATGTTACTCGCCTACGCCGATGACATCGATATAATGGGTCCAACAATGCGAGCGGTAACAGCCACCATTGAACAAATTGAAAAGGAGTCTGCCAAAGTGGGTCTGGCAGTAAACGGCGACCAAGCTGATGGTATCAACGCGCAAGACGTCCAGTAGACTCGGACCAACTGTGGAACTTGAGAACTACAACTTCGAGGTAGTTAAAGACTTCGTATACCTTGGTACCACCATAAATAAAACGAATGACATCAGTTTTGAAATTCGGAGGATTGTGATGGCCAACATATGCTACTATGGTCTAAGTAAGCAGTTTAGAAACAAGGCCACCTCCCGCCAGACCAAACTCACACTTTACAAGACACTGATACTCCCCGTGTTATTATATGGATCAGAAGCATGGGTACTTGACATTGTCAGTCGTATTGAGCTGCAGTGACTATGGTGGCTAGGCCATGTTGTGCGGATGAATGAGAATGCCCCAGATCAAAAGGCATATTAAAACGAGCCTACGGATTGTTCCCGTAGAAGGGGAAGGCCACGAATTAGATGGAAAGACCCATGGCTTTGATACTGTGAAATTGTGCCTCATCGAAATATTGGTTTTAGACCCCATGTTTCTTTAGGCCTAATCCGTTTCAGAAAGCTTGGAGTCGATTTATAAATGTCCGTCCGTTGTCCGTCTGGCTGGTGCGCACGACAACTCTCGAAGGGAATAATAGATTTCATCCAAACTTTGCACATCTTAATATTTCTTCCAAACTTGGGTTATGTTCGAATATTGGGAATATCGGTCCACTCTTTCTGGTACTTCTCCCACAAAATGGTCAAAATTGTGCTAAAAACCTAGATCAAGTTTGAAGATCTGACCCATTAGTCTATTCCTTCTGGTACCTCCCACACAAGTGGTCAACATCTTCAATATTTATAAATCTAATATCAGGCGAATGAAATGACCTATTTGAACCAAATTTTATCACCACTCTGTGGTACAGGGTATTATGTCTTTGTGCATATGTATATAACAGGCAAAGGGAAACGAGATAGACACATGAATCCTTTAGAGAATATGCACAGAATCACTTTCTAAGTCGATTTATGCATGTCCGTCTGTCCGTCCGTCCATGTATTTTTGTGAGCAAAGTACAGGCCGCATTTATGATCCGATTGGGCTGAAATTTGACACAGCTCACTTATTTGACCCAAGGACGAACCCTATTGAAATTGGAACAAATCGGTTCAGATTTGGATATAGCTCCCATATATAGTTTCGTCCGACTTTAAGTAAATGGTGCACCAAAGTCCTTCTATATTTTTCGATTTGCACGAAATTTTGCATAAAATACAGAATTAAATCTAGAATGACGTGTGCCAAGTTTCGTGTGCCAAGAAAATCGGTTCAGATTTATATATAGCTCCCATATAAATTCCCGACCGATCTAAGGTAAATGGGGTTCCAAAGTCCCTATGTATCTTTCGATTTGCACGAAATGTGGCATAGCGTACTGAATTAGGTCCAGAATGATATGTGCGAAGTTTCGTGAGAATCGGCTCAAATTTAGATATAGTTTCAATATATATTTTCGTCCGATTTAATTTAAATTGTGCACTAAAGACCCAAAGATTGGCCGATCGGCACACAATTTTGTACAATGTACTGAAGTTACTATAACCTTTCGTGTGTCAAGTTTTCTTGAAATTTGTTTAGATTTACATATAGTTTCTATATATCCTTTCGTCCGATTTTAAGTAAATGGTGCACTAAAGGCCCATACCTAGGCAAATTAACAAAACGTACTGAAATTAATAAAAATTATTATCTAGCAAATTGCCTTGAAATCGGTTCAGATTTAGATATAGCAAAGCTTCCATATATAATTTCCACTTAATTATGTTGATTGTACACCAAATAATCAATGGGTGCCTGGTTGATACACAGTGATAAACAGTGAAACATACCAAACATACCCCCCCCCCCCCCCCATTCTCGATTTTAATTTTTCTTGATTTTAAGTGGTCTAGTAAATCAATACCAATGCTTGTTAAGGTTTGTAACTTTGCACATTGAAGATTTAAAAAGGAAGAAAAATAATTTACAAAATATTTTTGTTATTGTTTTGTTGTTGTTTTTTGTAATTAAAGAAAAGTCCTTATTTTTGATAGCGGGCATGGAAGTCGAATTCACTGGAATTCGAAAATTCCAACGGTGTTAGAAAGAGTACATGTCTGGTTAAGCGTATGAACCAGGATTATTGAATTCGTATAGCAATTAAAAAAATGGTGGAACTTTGAAAATTTATTTTTAGAAAATCGCCCATTTTTTACCAAAAACCAAGTTAAAAAATAAGGAAGATCTTCACCGATTGGCTTTATCCTAGTTCATACGATAGCTATACACTCACAGAGAAACGTGTAGAAATTTGGAATCGATTGAGTTATTAGTTTTTGAGTTATCATGCCCGCCATGCGCAAAAATATGTTTAGAGAAAAACGCTTAAAGTTTGAGAAGCCCTCCAGCCGTCACTTGATGCTGACACAATAAATCGGCTGTATCTTCGAGAGTTCTTGAGGTTTTCATTTGAAATTTTGTAGGGACATTCATTAAGTAGGGTAGATTCGAATTGTATCAAAACAATTTTTGATCCCGAGAATGGGGGGTCCCCTTAAATCTATTAACAAAGTATGGGATAGGTTGCAGAATGCTGGGTGATGTCAAGAAGTATGGATTTTCAAAAAAAAAAAAAAATATTTTATTAGCTCTATAACGAAATTAAATACAACTTTCAAGGATTTACAAGAATCGTCCATTTGTTAAAGAATCTTTTTTAAGGACCATACATTGTGGTTGATTTTTTTGAAAATAATTTTTTAAGAAAATTTTTGAATTTCTCAGCTAAATATTTTCCACATATATATATATATATATATATATATGCATATATTTAAGTCAAAGCAACGCATGTCCACCATTTCACATTTATTTCGAATTTTAAATGTCACCGAAATAAATATGAATGAATGACATTTTAATGCAAACAGAGAATAATCTTGCATAAACAGGAAAACAATAAAGTTTTTTTTAACAAACTTAACTTTCTTGATTTCTAATTTTTATTTTTAGCGAAACAAAAATCCTCTGAAAAGTTGTCTTAGCTTTTCGTAAGTTTAAGTGTGTTTGGGTGTCCACAATTCACTACTCGCACTAAAGTCTTAAGATGACAACAAAGCCATGGTGGGATGAGTGCGAAAACAAGAACAAAATAAAAACATGAAAAGGAAAAGAAAACATGAATACGGGATTTGTATATTCAAGGAACTCTCGGTTTGTGGATGACTGTTTCAGTGTTTCGTTAGTTGATTTGATGAAATGTGTCAGCGATTGTGTTTGCTGCTGAGATTCTCAAGAATAAATGTCAAGTGGTGCCTTAAAAAAAAAAAATATATATATATATGTACGTACATGAAAAGTAGTGAAAATGACAAAAAAGAAAGCAACAACCACAAAAGCTGAATAAGAAATATAAAGTGCATATTTTTTTCTAAACACTTCGAAGGTAGGCAAAGAACGACATGGAAAGTGTTGTGGCACGTTAAAACATAACAACGTTGAAAGTAGTGGAGAAAACAAAACAAAAAATAAATACATTAAACAATAACAACAAAACCAAGTCAAAAGTTTGAAATCTCAAGGAAAACAAGGTGTAAAGCGGTTTCTTTGACTTTGCTTAGTTGTTCTTAAGGTGGTGCGGGGGCCTTGGTGGATATACATCCACCCACGTCACGTTTTGCAATAACCATCGAATAAATATGCCAGCATAAATATTATTTTTAAATATTCATCACCAAGAAACCGAGAAAACAAAAGACATCAATCATTGAAATGTAAGAGTGGTAGAGAAACAACAACACCAACAAAATGTAAAAATTTGTTTATATAAAAAATTCTGAGTTATATGGGTACCGCTTGAGGCCAAGCAACAAGTCAAAATTGTTGTTTTGATGGGTATCGGATTTAATATTGATTAAATTGGTTATTCTTTACCATTACCCTTATCAAGGATGGTCCGTGAGACGAATTTTTAGGTTTTCGACTGTCAAAAAGGTGTAAACGTCGAAAACGTCATATACCTGTATAAAATGTAATAATTGTCATTTATTTCAATAATATCAGCATATGGGCAATGTTGCCAATTTTTTAACATAGCTGAAGCGTAGGTTCACCCCTTTATAACTCGGGAACTACTTAAGTATATGAAAAAAAGTGAATAGTTTTGGGTTAATTAATCTGTCGTTGCAAACTGTTCATGATATTGACCTCCAAACTTTATTTTGGTGGAAGCTGTGTCTACTTTAATGTAAAAAAATGTGTAAAAACACGTTGAGGCGAACCAGTTTTTTTATGTTCTATATCGATTTGTGACTAAGCCACTCATTGCACGGTCTTCGTGTCAAAATAAAACTAGAAGCCAACAAAAAACCTATTTTTCGGGCCAAATTTTTAGATCTGTCAACTGAATGATATGGGTACCCGCGATCAATAAGGTTTTTTACGTTTCGGATGATATAAAATCTTCTTCGTGAAAATCCATCTACTAGAACGGCGGGAACTGGCCTTCCAAAAACACGAAATTTGGCAAAAAATGTTTTTTAAAATATCGCGGATTTATTTGCGTTTTCTGTGTATCATTTCCGCTTCAATAAATTACCTCATACGGATTTTGATCTTTTTCGAAAAGAGAACTTTAAAAACTTCAGCCGAAAGAGAGATGTACGCAATTTATCTCAAAAGTAGATTTTGCTGGCACATCCATGGTTCTTAATGGACCACATTGAAATGGTATAGATCGATGTATTTTTTTAGGGTGCACACCGAAATCGGATGCGCGTTAATGGCATATGGAGTTTTCGGAAATTATTCGCGTTTTACGATTTTTTGGGTACTTCAATGTAACGTGCGGCACATCTTAGCCGTCAAATGAAATTTCGCAAAATATATATGGATTGGAAGATAAACTTCAGTACTTCCTGGAAACCGCATGCGCATCAAATGATTTTGAGATTTACGCGATTTACACAATTTAAAATGTATATTTCATAATATTATTTTATTTTAAGATTTATTCCTATTTATAGAATTCTAAGATTTAACGGAAGGGTCTTGATATAATCCGCAAGGCGTATACTTATACACAAAAAGTGATTATTATTATATATGTCAATTTTTCGGCGAAATTCGGGTAAAATAGCAGAATAACCCCAACATTTTTTATCTGAAATTTCTTGTATACAATTAAAAAAATAAATATGATGACATTATTTTTTCGAGCCAAAAACAAATATTTTTCCTCAATATCTTGTTTTGTTGTCGCTTTGATTTAGAAACCGCTACACGGACTTGTGTGATTTTGATATCATTTGATTCACCATGGTGTTTAGATTATGTACATATTTTTAAATTAATTTTTAGGTGTGTGTATGTCATTAATATAATGAAAATATTGATGTAATCTGCTATATTTTTTTTATTTTTTTCATATTTCGCGAATATGTGCAACTTTATCGCGATTATTATAATATATTCATATTATTATTTTACGGAGCAAGATATATATCAACGTTTTTGGTCAATATAATTAATGGCGTAATTTTAAGATTTTTTTCTTATGCCCAAAATTAAAACCTCGATAACTTTTGCGCGCATCGACCAAAAATTTGATCGCGAACGGTTTCGGAGTCAGAACATTTTTCTCTATATCTGTACCAAAAATCATTGATGTGCCACAAAAACAAAAAAGCTGATTTTTTGAAAATGGAATATTAAAACCAGTGAGCGGAGCAGTATAGTCGGACGGGGCCGACCATACGATACCCTACACAACTACCACGAACTCTAACTTTCTGAGGATGTTTATTCCGAGTCTGAGTAATATTTCGTGATATTTGCCCCCTCTTGTCCGATTAGAGGTTAACAACACCTCTTCCTTACTTTTTTCGAATATTCAGTACAGTCCTTCTAATTACTTGTCCAGATTACCTTCACGGTGGGTTGTGTTGTGATTTTCGGATTATACTCTACTCGAAAACACACAAAAAATTATATTTTCGGTCCATTTCATCCCAAAATTTTAATCTGATCATCACCGAAAATTGTAGGTGTTGTTCTTGACCATAACTGGAACTTCATGAAAAATGTCAAAGCCATCAGCGCGATATTTCTCCCTCTAATGTGGTAATGGGTTACTCAATAATATCTGAATACGTAAGCACCTGTAAATAGTTGACTGTAACTCCCACATCTGAGTAGATACATCACTATATTTGGTATCAATTTAAAGGCCAACCACTCCTCTTGGATATGCTATCAACTCCTGGGGTCTACATCCTCCAGGAGTAAATATGTATGCCATAGAATACAAATTTTGTCATTTTTCACACAAAAGTCAGGGTCCATTTGACCCGCTAAATATTGACCGATCTTTATCAAAACATGCATGCTTATTCTCTGACCCGATCCCCTTCTCCATGCAAAAATTCGCGGTGTTTGGGCCATAATTGCGGCCTCTGGAGCGACCAGAAAAACCGACAAAAATTTAGTATTTGGTCCATTTCATCCCCTAAATATTAACCGATCTTTTCCAAAAACAATAGGGGTCTTCATTGGCCAGAACCCATCCTACATGCAAAATTTCGTGAAGATTGGTCCATAACTGTGGCCTGTATCGTGTTTACAAATTATAATGGACAGACGGACGGACGGACGGACGGACGGACGGACACACATGTCTAGATCGACTCAGCTAGTCGAGATATGACGATCGGTATACTTAAAGGTGGGTCTAGGACCAATATTTCGCGGCGTTACAAACATTTGGGGCTGCACAAAGCTATAATACCCTGACAACATAGTTGTGTAGGGTATAAAAATTGGCAATATTGCCCATATACAGTTATTTTCAAGAATATATATTATTATACCCTACACAACTATGTTGTCAGGGTATTAAAGCTTTGTGCAGCTCCAAAAGTTTGTAACGCCGCGAAATATTGGTCCTAGACCCACCTTTAAGTATACCGATCGTCATATCTCGACTAGCTGAGTCGATCTAGACATGTGTGTCCGTCCGTCTGTCCATTATAATTTGTAAACACGATACAGGCCACAGTTATGGACCAATCTTCACGAAATTTTGCATGTAGGATGGGTTCTGGCGAATGAAGACCCCTATTTTTTTTTTTTTTTTTTTGGAAAAGATCGGTTAATATTTAGGGGATGAAATGGACCAAAAACATTATTTTTTCGGTTTTTCTGGTCGCTCCAGAGGCCGCAATTATGGCCCAAACATGGAGAAGGGGATCGGGCAAGAGAATAAACATGCATGTTTTGATAAAGATCTGTCAATATTTAGCGGGTCTAATGGACCCTGACTTTTGTGTGAAAAATGACAAAATTTGTATTCTATGGCATATATATTTACTCCTGGAGGATGTAGACCCGAAGCATATCCAAGAGGAGTGGTTGGCCTTTAAATTGATACCAAATATAGTGATGTATCTACTCAGATGTGGGAGCTACAGTCAAATATTTACAGGTGCTTACGTATTCAGATATTATTTAGTAACGCATTAGCACATTAGAGGGGGAAATATCGCGCTGATGGCTTTAAAATTGTTCATGAAGTTCCAGTTATGGTCGAGAACAACGCCTACAATTTTCGGTGATGATCAGATTAAAATTTTGGGATGAAATGGACCGAAAATTAAATTTTTTTTGTGTGTTTTCGAGTCGAGTATAATCCGAAAATCACAACCCACCGTGAAGTTAATCTGGACAAGTAATTAGAAGGACTGTACTGAATATTCGAAAAAGTAAAGAAGAGGTGTTGTTGACCTCTAATCGGGCAAATATCACGAAATATTACTCAGACTCGGAATAAACATCCTCAGAAAGTTAGAGTTCGTGGTAGTTGTGTAGGGTATCGTATGGTCGGCCCCGTCCGACTATACTGCTCCGCTCACTGGTTTTTATATATATCTGACTATTCCTTACTAGAACTGATTACAATTTCTAAATTTTTTTGAGAAGAAAATTTTGAAATTTTTTATTAATTTGAGTAAAGCATGCGTAATTTCCAAATTGATTAATGGAAATAGCTATTTTGACAAAAACCTAATGGAATTGGGTAGGTCTCCGACGATTCTGACATATGTATTATACGTCGGAAATGTATGCCATTTACGTCATTGTTTCTGACAGGCCATCTCTGACCCTTACCTTTCCTTACTTTGTGGAGGAAATACCATAAGAATAATGCCGACGGGTCCAACCTTCGGACTTGATCCAGGCTTGGTAAAAATAATAGGTTGTGCATACATTGGCTCAAATCGGACATTCCATTTGACTGATGTTGGATTTATAAATATTGAAAAGGTCCACCCTTGGTCGGGGAGGTTCCAAAAGGAAAGGACCAATGGGTACCATCTTCGGGATTGATCTAGGCTTTGTAAAGTTGTACATTTTGGTCGGACATTAATTTCGCCTAATTTGGAATTTATAAATATTGAAAATGTTCCCGCTATTTGTGAGGGAGGTAGCAGAAGGAGTGGACCAATGGGTTCCATGTTCAGACCCGATCTATGCTTGGTAAAGTTAGTAGCTTGTGCAATGTTTGGTTCAAATCCGTCAGTTCCCAAAATATTATAATATTATTTTTAACACAATATTGACCACTCCAAAAGGAGTGGATCGATATTCCCCACCTTCCAAATTGAACTAATTTAGAAGAAATAATACGATGTGCAAAGTTTGGATAAAATCAGTTACTCCCTTCGAGCACACCATCCGGCCAAACAGGCAGATAAATGGACGGATATTTCTAAATCGACTCCAAATTGCCTGAACGGATTTGGTCTAAAGAAACATTGGGTCTAAAACCAATACATCCATGAGAAACCTTTTTGCAATATCAGCGTGTATATACATACCCTCATTAGCCATAAGGCTGTGGGTATAAAATATTTTCTAACAGAGATAGGGATGAAACAATTGGGATTGATTCTTAGGAGAAATTTGTAATCCGCCCAGGACTATACCTAACAGAAACCAGATATTGATACTTTCTGGTAAGATGATTAATCACCCACTGAGTTCGAAGTTTGTCGGACTTTTCTGGTAATAGTTTTATATGGACTTCATGCAAGTGTCATTCAAAGTTCTAACTCACCCACAGCAATGATGACTAAAGTTGTGTGAGAGTCGAGAGTTGGGTAAGCGACGACTTTTGAGGCGTTACTCCTCCGCAGTATGACTATGTACAACGAGTACAAGTCAAAGAAAACTTTGTCGACTTCTTATAAAGCGATAGGAAGGTCGGCATCCAGATTTACTAAATGCCCTATTGAAAATCTGAAAAGGGTACTCCCTCCAAAATTAGGAAAACAATATTCTTCTAGAACATGAGAATTGAAGTATGCCTTCGACGGATATTTTGGAGAGAGAAACCCTATGGATGATAGAAATCACCTACCCAGCAAGAATCTATATAATAGAGATTCTATTCGGCTACTGATGACTGCTACTGACGGCATAGACGAACAACGTCTATGATGATCACCAGTCGTCGCAGCCGTAAAGGCTAGAAAATAACGAGAAATTTGGGTGAAAACAAAGTTCGGAAAATTCAGTCGTGCCAATTTGTATTGGAAGGGGTTTAATAAATTCAGAACGCTCAGCATATTGTGGTACCGTTTCAGATCCAGTAAATCTAAGTCTAACTGAGAAAAAACCGTATGTAAATTTATGGTTCCGATATCATGATTTTATATTTTAATATATACCGGAATGTGGGCAATATTGCCACACATGGCCTATAATGGTCCCACATAACCGAAGAGGATATAATTTGGTATTCCGGGTTCTCTGTGATACAAAAACTTTCAAGCAGAAACATTTCCATAAAGGTACATGTTAGTATCGGCATGTTGAGGGTTCTACCATCCTGGATCAGTAATTAGGAATTTCGTATTCTCAGAGGACAGAAAACCTCCTGTCAGCGATTTACCATAGCATATCACCCCTATAAAAGTCCCGATCGATTTAAGGTATTGTGACTGCCCACCTAATAGAAGAACATTTTAAAGGTTTTGTAACGACGTTTTAACTTGTTTTTTTGAACACTCAATTGTCACATATCGTATGATTTGTAATTTCAACCCAATTTAATTTTCGAATTACAAACATAGTGTAAGATATTAAAAATATATTTATATTTGAAATAGAATCTTCCCCTTCCTAAATATTTGAATAATGGGAAGCGTTCTCCCAGCATCAGCTATATTTCTATTTGTGTTGACTTTTCATAAAAAAACGACGTATATCTTGGATGCTGCACATGAGCATGTTCATGCACCCAGCCATACATCTAAAGCTTAACATTTATATGTCACCATAAAATGTGGTAGTTTGTGGTAGATGTCGAGCGATGTTATAAATTCATGTACTTAGAAATATTTATGTAGGAAACAAAACCAAAAAAAGAAAAAAAAAAATGAAACTAAAAGCGACTAGAAGAGTAATACTTAACATCACTAACACTTAACCCAGTCAGGCTGAAAATATAGGATGTACATAAGTACCGGTTATGGAGGGCCAGATAGTGAACATTCAAATGGGTTAACATTTGTGAAATAACAAACTATTAAATATAAACATTATTTCAATAAAAGAATGATAACACATTATTTGGGAGGTACCAAAGTATGTGGGCCAATAGATCAAGAGATCAAGGCCTCATCTAGTTTCTTTGCTTATAATTAAATTTGTGGATCCGTAACTCTCTTACCCACTTCATTTTACATCCGAATGCATTTACAAATGTACTCAACTCAACATACACACACCCACACAAACATTGCACTGATTAAAATGCAATCTTTTGCATTTGTGTAAATCTTGTGGAGTGTGTGTGTGTGTAAATGTTAATTTAAACATGAGAATATATGGCTTTTACATACATGCAACATTAAGCATAATGAAACAACTGCTAGTTTTCTGCTATGACGTCAGCAAATAGGGGTTATTCCAACACACACACACAGTATTAAAAATATATTAAAAATAGAACTGGCATAGATAAAGCCTTAGTACATACCGTTGTATTTAATGTTTATGTAAGCAACACGGAACGCTGACTTCAAAACCGAACAACAATAGGAATGAGAAACTATAATATGCATATCCCTTGCTTGCATGTCCGATACATTTGTAATGACATCTCGATTATAAAACCAGTGAGCGGAGGAGTATAATCGGACGGGGCCGACCATACGATACCCTACACAACTTGCCCGATTAGAAGTCAACAGAACCTCTTCTTTACACTGACATATATGCCGAATATTACTAATATTCAGTACAGTCCTTCTAATTACTTGTTCATCGTGAATTGAGTTGTGATGTTCGGCTTATAATTGTAGGCTATAGATCGACTCGAAAAAAACACAAAATTATTATCTGATCATCACCGAAATTATAGGCGTTATACTTGATCATAACTGGAATCTCATGGAAAATTTCAAAACGATGAGCGCTATATTTCCGCCCTCTAGTGTGGTAATGGGTTACTAAATAATATCTCACTACGTAAGCACCTGCGAATATTTAAGTGTAACTCCCACATATAATTGGTATCAATTTATAGGCCAACCGCTCCTCTTGGATATAATATCAATTTCCTATGTCCTTCAGGGGTAAATATATACGCTATAGAATACAAATTTTGTAATTTTTCACACAAAAGTCAGGGTCCATATGACCCGCTAAATATTGACCGAACTTTATCACAACAGGCATACTTATTCTCCGGCCCAATCCCCTTCTCCTTACAAAAATTCACGATGTTGGGACCATAATTGCGGCCTCTGAAGCGACCAGAAAAACCGACGAAAACTTAGTCTTTGGTCTATTTCATCCCCTAAATATTAACTGTGGCCTGTATCGTGTTTACAAATTATAATGGACGGACGGACGACTCAGCTAGATCGACTCAGCTTTCGAGATTTGACGATCGGTATACTTAATGGTGGGTCTAGATCTAATATTTCGCGGCGTTACAAACTCTTGGGGCTGCACAAAGCCATAATACCCTGATAACATAGTTGTATTGGGTATAATAAGGAAGGTAGGGCCAATTTTGTAAAATTGTTAATAAATAAAAATAAAATCACTGTCCACGATAATATTATAACTAGGAAAATAGTATCACTCAGTCTATGGTTTGCAGAGTTCTTCGCAATTAAACACAGGTTTTAATATTCGGATATAATGTTGATAAAAAAAAGTCGGCTATTCAATTTGCTCCACTTGAATAAAACTTACAATTTTAAAAAATACTGAACGTTTTTGGGGGAGAATTTGACCGAGGCTTAGTAAAGATAATAGATTGTGCAATGTTTGGTTCAAATCGGACATTGCTTTCGCAAAATATGGAATTTACAAATATTGAAAATGTTGGCCTTTTGTGTGGGAGGTATCAGAAGAAGTGGACAATTGGGTCCGTTCTTCGGACTTTATCTACGTTTGGTAAAGGTAATAGGTTGTACAAAGTTTGGTTCAAATTGGATAGTCCGTTCGCATAATATTATGAAATTAATCTTTTGCACATTTCTGACCTTTTTGCACATTTCTGATATACCTTAAAGAGTGGACCAATGGGTCTCATCTTCGAACTTGATCTCGGTTTGGTAGGGATAATAGTTTGTGCAAGGTTTGTCTGAAATCGAACATTCCATTCGCCTAAAATTGGATTTATAAAACGTTGACTTTTGCGGGGGAGGTACCAGAAGGAGTGGACCAATGGGCCTCATCTTCCTACATGATCTATGCGTGGTAAAGATAATAAGCTGTACAAAGTTTGATTCAAATCTGATAGTCCGTTCGCATGATTTATTATAAAATAGTTTTTTTGCTCAATTTTGGTCCTTTGTGGTGGAGGTACTTGAAGGAGTGGATCAATGTGTCTAATATTTTGACTTGATCTAGGTTTGGTAGAGATAATAGGTTGTGGACGGTGTGCTTCAAATCAAACATACCATTCGCCTGAAGTTGTGGGGTAAGTACAGGGTTGCCCATATTCAACGGACCCATCTGGCAACGTCATAACTTTTGACAGAGATGTCACATCCCTTAATGACATACCGCGTTTGAAGCGTCAGTCCAAGCAGATTTTTACCATAAACCAATACAAGCCACGCGAGCACTCTGCAATAGTTGAAATTTACATTCAACAGAAGAAGTCAATTGTGAAAACTCAACGTGCTTTTAAAACATTAAAAAAATTTTGAGAAGTGCCCCTTCTAAGAACACCATTAAGCGTTTATACGAAAACTTTTCAACTGGTAAGGCTCTTTCTAATCCGAAGAGGCCATATAAAAGTCGACCAAGGCGATCGGCCGAGAATATCGCTGCCGTACGAGCCAATGTTGAGAGGTCCCCAAGAACATCCCAAAAACGCCGTTCTCAGCAGTTGGGCATGGCTCGGTCCACTTTACAACGGATTATTCGCATTGATTTGCATTTGTTCCCGTACAAATTTCAATTGACGCAAAGAATGTTGCCTGCGGACAAGCCTCGTCGATTGGAATGGGCCCAAAGAGTCATCGAAATGGCCGAAGATGACGAACAATATTGGAACAAAATTATCATGTCCGATGAAGCCCATCTCACATTGAATGGGACCGTAAATAAGTAAAATTGCCGTTTTTACGCCACAGAAAATCCTCGGGAGATTCAAGAAGTGCCTCTTCATGACGAAAAAGTCACAATTTGGTGCGGCGTTACTGCGAAAACGGTCATTGGGCCGTTTCTCTTCCAAAATGAAAATGGCCATGCTGTTACCATCAATCAGGAGCGTTATCGCGACATGATGACCAATTTTGTGATGCCAATTATTCGTCGAAAGCGTATGAGGCAGTTCAGGTTTCAACAAGACGGCGCTCCACCGCACACAAGTCGCATAACAATCGATTTTCTGAAGAATTTGTTTCCGGGCCGTTTGATGTAGAAAAGTGCTGATTTGGACTGGCCACCGCGTTCGCCCGATTTGACGCCGCCTGACTTCTTCTTGTGGGGATATTTGAAGTCAAAGGTTTACGTTAACAAGCCAAGGACCGTAGAAGAGCTCAAGGACAACATTCGTGAAGAAATAGCTGCTATTCCGGCCGAAATGTTGGCAAAAAAGATGGAAAATGCAGCAAAAAGGGCACAATACGTCATCAACGCCAGAGGCGGCCATTTGAGAGATATCATATTCAAAAATTGATGTAACCAAATCTACTTGGAACAAATTAAATGATTAACATTGCCAACCGCGAAATTTTTATTTTTTCTTTGATTAAAAAAAAAAACATTGGTCCGTCGAATATGGGCAACCCTGTATCAGAAGAAGTGAACCAATAGATCCCATTTCGGACCTCATATAGGCTTGGTAAAGATAATAGGTTGTGCAAGGTTAGGTTCTATTCAGAGCTTCAGTTCGCTGATATTGTATTTATATATATAGAAAATGTTCACCCTTTGTGGGGGAGGTACCTGAAGGAGTGGACTAATGGGTCCCATTTCCCCACTTAATATAGGTTTGGTAAAGATAGTAGGATTGTATAAAGTTTGGTTCAAATAGAATAGTCCGTCCGCATGATATTATAAAATAGATTTTTTGCAAAAATTGGACCATTTTGTGGGGGAGTTAACAGAAGTAGTGGACCGATATTCCCCACAATCGAATAATTGAACTAAGATTGGAAGAAATAATAAGATGTTCAAAGTTTGGAATAAATCGATCATTCCCTTCGAGAAATATCGTGCGCACCAGACCAGGCCAGACAGACGGACGGACGGGCATTTGTAAATCGACTCCAAATGTTCAGAAATTAGTCCCAAGACACATGCCGTTCAATAAACCGTAAGGCTAAGGTATAAAAACCAAGCTCCTGTGGCCCTTGGACCATAACCAAAAAGTATCAAGTACATGATGAAGAGACTTCCTAATAAAGCTCTATGTTTGTAACAGGTAAAAGGAAACGAGATAGACACATGGTTCCTTTTGACAATATTCATAGAATTTCTTTTTGTCCGTCTGTCTGTCCATGTTAAATTGTAAACAAAGTACAGGTCGCATTTATTATCCGAATTGGATGAAATTTGGCATAAGTCACTTATTTGGCCCAAGGACGAGCCCTATTGAAATTGGGAAAATCGGTTCAGATTTATATATAGCTCCCATATATATTTTCGTCCGATTTAAGGTAAATGGTGCACCAAATTCCCTAAATATCTTTCGATTTGCACGAAATTTGGCATAGCGTACTGAATAAAGTCTAGAGTGATGTGTGTTAAGTTTCGTGAAATTCGGTTCCGATTTAGATATAGCTCACATATATATTTTCGTCCGATTTAAGGTAAATGGTGCACCAGAGTCCCTATATATCTTTCCATTTGCAATAAATTTGGCATATCGTACTGAATGAAGTATAGAATGATGTGTGTTAAGTTTCCTGAAAATTGGTTTAGATTTAGATTTGCACAACTTATTGATGTTGTTATGAGATAACGTGTGGCAAGTTTTGTTGAAATTGGTTCAGATTTAGATATAGTTTCTAAATATAGTTTCGTCAGATTTTAAGTTAAATGTGCATCAAAGAGCCAAAGTTATATAGTTGATATAAATAGATAATAGATAAATTTCATCAGCGGTTTAATATACCCAAAGTGGTGAAGGGTATCATATAGTCGGCCCCGTCCGACTTTACTACTTTCCTTACTGGTTTTTTTGAAACCTTACTCATAAAGTAATCCTCTGAATGTCCCCAAAGGTTACCATTGGTATATCTCATTTCCCTATGCATGTTGCAAACGTATACACAAATACATTATATCCTTACAACTATATATATATCTTAACGTTATAAATATAAAACCTCTACGAGCAAGACAAACAGCACTAATTTCTTTTGTGCTTCGATTGCGGATTTATGAAACAAATAATTTAAGGATTATAATATTATTCAAAATACATTTGTCCCTTTTACGTTTTTTCCGGTCTTTTTTTATTTTGAGTTTTCTTTTTCATAAAAGATTCAAACACCTGATGAAAACCACAATTTACAAAAGATTTGGTTATTTCGTGGAAGAAAGGTTGTAAACATAGAAAAGGTTAGCATTAATTTTAATCTAACAATAAAATCTTTATTTAGCTTTAAGGAATTATGTTTATAGCACAATAACCTGAATATATGTACAAACAATGTGTGATAAATGGGTATTTCCAGTGAATATTGTAGAGCCGTATCAAAAAGAATATTGAAAGTGTTGGCATTTGTATAAACAAATATTAAGCAAAATATTATTTGGTTTTTGAAGATCAAAGAGTTGCATTTTTCTACTTCAAAACAAAACAATATCGACTTAGCTTAAAAAAGATTTTCAAGCGCGTCGGTCTTGTGCGCAATTTCACCAATTTGGAAGACCACGTTCCAGGATGTTGTTTTCTACTTGGTCTTTCCATCTAATTCGTGGCCTTCCCCTTCTACGGGAACCATCAGTAGGCTCGTTTTTATATGCCTTTTGAGCTGGGACATTCTCATTCATCCGCACAACATGGCCTAGCCACCGTAGTCGCTGCAGCTCAATACGGCTGACTATGTCGATGTCCGCGTATAAATTGTACAGCTCGTGGTTCATTCGACGCCGATATTCACCGTCGACGCAGATCGGCCCGTAGATCTTTCGGAGAATTTTTCTCTCAAACACCCCAAGAGCTGCCTGATCTGCTTGCGCAAGTACCCATGCTTCTGATCCATAAAATAGCACGGGTAGTATCAGCGCCTTGTAAAGTGTGAGGTTGGTCTGGCGGGTGGTGGCCTTGTTTCTAAACTGCTTACTTAGACCATAGTAGCATCTGCTGGCCATCACAATCCTTCTCCGAATATCAAAACTGATGTCATTCGTTTTATTTATGGCGGTACCAAGGTATATAAAGTCTTTAACTACCTCGAAGCTGTAGTTCTCAAGTTCCACAGTTGGTCCGAGTCTACTGGACGTCTTGCGCGTTGATACCATCAGCTGTCTTCTCGCCGTTTACTGCCAGACCCACTTTGGCAGACTCCTTTTCAATTTGCTCAAAGGTGGCTCTTACCGCTCGCAATGTTCGACCCGTTATATCGATGTCATCGGCGTAGGCGAGTAACATGTGTTGTTTAGTGTACAGAGTGCCATTTCTGTTCACCTTTGCGTCTCGTATGACCTTTTCCACCAGGATGTTAAAAAGATCACACGACAAACTGTCACCTTGTCTGAATCCTCGTTCGGTATTGAAGGGCTCCGATAGGTCCTTTCCAATTTTAACTGCTGACCTTGTGCTTAACTTAAAGTTATCCTGCATAGCCGTATTAATTTTGCTGGAATGCCGAACGTAGACATGGCTTTAAACACCTCTGAACGGATAGGGCTGTCGAATGCGGCTTTATAGTTGGCAAATAGGTGGCATGTGTCGATGTGTTTTTCGTGGGTCTTTTGCAGAGTGAAAATCTGGTCAATGGTGGATTTGCCAGGTCTGAAGCCCCATTGGCAAAATGTTTACTTCTTGTTATAAAATGAGGGCTGTTGTTGTACTCTTTAAAAATACACCACAAATATTTTATAAACACATCGGACTGAAATGTTTGAATGAAATCTGCTACATATATACAGTGGTGGCCACAGAATTAAAACATTTACTGTGGTAAACATTTTTTGATCAGCCCTCGATTCGTTTGAAGTATTTTTGAAAATTTTTTAATTCAGAACACTTCGATATACTGCACTTAAGAGATTTAGTGTGGAAATGGAAAATTATTTCATGCAATTTTTCCATAAATAACGGTTTTTATGAAAATACATCGACTTTGAAGTGGCCATATAATTAAAACATTGTGTAATTTTTTACTTTACTGCATTTTTTTTTAATATTTTTTAAAAAAGCTCTTTAATTTAGTTAAATTATGTAAACTAAGCACCGATAAAATCATTTACTGATAAAAATTTTTGAAAAAAATCTGTAAAATCTATCAAAATTGCCAACAATTTGTACAGTACACCTAACATTCAGAAAATCACCTTTATTATAGAAAATAAAGGTCCGAATGCACCAGAAATTGCTAGAATTAGTAAAAAACAATAAATAATTCTCAAAATAAATAAATATTTGAAATAAAAACTCAAAAAATGGGAATTAACCTAAAGGAACGATTCAATTTCAATAGCCTTTACTGAAGAAGGCCGGAATATTTTTGCAGTATGTGAGAAAATATCGATTGATATTGGTATTTATTATATCAAATCGATTGTTCGAGTAGTACAGAATATATTTTATCAAAAAATATACCAGTCACAACAGAAAGAACAGAGATCAATGCCTATGTTGACGAGTAAAAGATTCCGCCACACAGCAGCATTTTTGATGCTCAACACAAGACTTTAAATATTTGTCAAATTGTAAAATTTTTCTTTCTTTTAGGCTAAAATAGATTAAATGGGCATTATTCTCTCCAAAAAATATTATTTTGGAAAAATATTGTCATGTTCAATAGATTTGAAGGGTCAAGAGTTAACCATCAAACATGCTGCTGTGTACCAGAAACGTTTTCTCGTCAACATAGGTGTTGATCTCTGTTCGTTCTGTTGTGACTGATAAATTTTTTGATTAAATATATTCTGTACTACTCGAACAATCGATTTGATATAATAAATACCAATATCAATCGATATTTTCTCACATACTGCAAAAATATTCCGGCCTTCTTCAGTAAAGGCTATTGAAATTGAATCGTTCCTTTAGGTTAATTCCCATTTTTTAAGTTTTTATTTCAAATATTTATTTATTTTGAGAATTATTTATTGTTTTTTACTAATTCTAGCAATTTCTGGTGCATTCGGACCTTTATTTTCTATAATAAGGGTTATTTTCTGAATGTAAGGTGTACTGTACAAATTTTTGGCAATTTGATAGATTTTACAGATTTTTTTCAAAAATTTTTATCAGTAAATGATTTTATCGGTGCTTAGTTTACATAATTTAACTAAATTAAAGAGCTTTTTTAAAAAATATTAAAAAAAAAATGCAGTAAAGTAAAAAATTACACAATGTTTTAATTATATGGCCACTTCAAAGTCGATGTATTTTCATAAAAACCGTTATTTATGGAAAAATTGCATGAAATAATTTTCCATTTCCACACTAAATCTCTTAAGTGCAGTATATCGAAGTGTTCTGAATTAAAAAATTTTCAAAAATACTTCAAACGAATCGAGGGCTGATCAAAAAATGTTTACCACAGTAAATGTTTTAATTCTGTGGCCACCACTGTATATGTATATGATCTAACCCAGCAAATACAATTGACAGACATTGGATTCGAAAATTACATAAAGCTTTCAAATATTGGATTAAAAATTCCATCGATCGTGTAGGACATTCGACATTTGGTTTGCTGGGAAGTAACAATAATAAGCTCGTAGGAGTAGGCAACTATATCATATGGGCCTCAAGTTAGAGATTTATTATTTTTTTTCTTAATTGAAGGGTTAATATCGACACAATAAAACATCAATTTAGAAAAAGTGAGGTCCGATGGCCCCTTAGGACAATAACAGTCATACAACGCAGGCGCACGTTGAGGATGAATAGGCTTAAAATTACGCTTGGGATGTCCGAGCCCCAAATGAGACAATTTTGTCGTAACCGCCGAAAATGGGCCTGATCAGTTAAGATGATTTTCCGATAGAATTTCAGAGCATTTTCCGGCATATTTTATGATTGGCCGACATGACAGTCATACAACGCAGGCGCACTTTGAGGATGAATAGGCTTACAATTACACTTGGGATGTCCGAGTTCCAAATGAGACAATTTTGTCGTAGCCGCCGAAAATAGGCCTGATCAGTTAAGATGATTTTCCGATAGACATGACATGACTGATTGCATTAACATAACTTCTAAGCCTTAATATAGATGTTGTTATACAAAATACGGTGCTTAGTGGTCGGTGGAATGTCCACATTCAAAGGAATGGACACATTTGCATTCTCTTCAACCTTTGGAATACAGTAGCATATTTTTTACCAACTTCTAAATTGGAATCCGACAAAATGTTTCACGACAATGCAGAAGGAACCAAGCTAGACCCATAATTATTATTGAGGGTATTCTACAAATAAATTTCTGAGTCGTATTATGCGTGTCCGTCCCTACAAAGTACATATTGCATTTCATAACCAAATGTCATGCAACATGGAACATCGATTAGCCCAAGGACAAACCATATTGAAATGGATCATCCAGATTTAGAATCGTTCAGATTTAGATATAGTTTCCCTATGTATTTTAGTTCGATATGATGTAAATGGTGGACATAAAAAGGCCCAACGTTCACATGTTCAATTGAGACAACATTTTGTACTTCGATCCAAAATAAGTACAACCAGTGAGCAGAGCTGTATAGTCTGACGGGGCCGACCATATGATACCCTACATATCTTCTTCTGTGGATCCACATTCTGAGCTTAGGCAATATTACGCGATATTTGCACCCTCTTGACCGACTAGAGGTCAAAAAATACCAATATTCAGTACAGCCCTTCTAATCACTTGTCTAGATTTCCTTCACGGTGGGTTGCGTTGTGATGTTCGGCTTATAATTATGGCCTATAGATCGACTCAAAAACAAAACAAAATATGCTTTCACTTCATCCCAAAATTATTATCTCATCATCGCCGAAAATTATAGGCGTTGTCCTTGACCTTAACTGGAACCTCATGGAACCTATCAAAGAAATCAGCTCTATATTTCCGCCTTCCAGTGTGGCAATGGTTTACTAAATAATATCTGAAAATATGTACGTGTAACTCCCCCATCCGAGTACATACGACAATATAATTGGTATCAATTTAAAGGCCAACCTCTCCTCTTGGATATATTATCAACTTCTCGGGTCTATGTCCTCCAGTAGTAAATATATACGCTATATAATATAAATTTTGTAATTTTTCACACAAAAGTCAGGGTCCATTTGACCCTCTAAATATTGACCGATCTTTATCAAAATAGGCATGCTTATTCTTTGGCTCGATCCTCTTCTCCATGTAAAATTTGGCGATGTTCGGTCTATAATTGCGGCCTCTGGAGCGACTACAAAAATCGCCATCCCCTAAATATTAATAGGGGTTTTCATAGGGGTTTTCATTAGCCAGAACCCAACCTACATGCAAAATTTCGTGAAGATGGGTCATAACTGTGGCCTGTATCGTGTTTACAAATTATAATGGACAGACGGAAGGACGGACATACATTTCTAGATCGACTCAGCTAGTCGAGATAAGAGATCGGTATACTTAAAGGTGAAATAGGACCAATATTTCGCGGCGTTACAAACTCTTGGGGCTGCGCAAAGCCATAATACTCTGACTACATAGTTGTGTATGGTATAAAAATGTTAACTTGGGACAAAATTTTGTACTTCGATCCAAATAAGATTTGTTAAAATCGGGTCCTACATACAGTTCCGCCCGATTTCATGTAAATAATCACCAAAACCCAATGTTTGTCTAATTGACACGAAATTTTATACAGCGGTTATAATAGAGTTCCGATTTAAATAGCTTTGGAGACCATATGGCGTATACGAATTGCGGCAATGTATACGCCAAGATGCACAGTAATTTATTGGAATATATCTCTACTTGGATTATAATTTGGAATTCCGGGTGGAGACCATATCTACCCTTTTTTAATTTCATTTATCAAATAGTTTCATTTGCAGATATTTCCCGCACGATTTCTTGTAAATGACCCCAAAACCAATGTTTGTCTAATTGACTCGGAATTTTATACAGCGGTAAGAATAGAGTTCCAATTTAAATAGCTTTGCAGCCCATTTGGCGTATACGAATTGCGGCAATGCACAGTGTATTATTAGATTATATATCTACTTGGATTATAATTTGGAATTCCGGGTGGATACCATATCTACGGAATTTTTCTAATTTCATTTTTTCAAATAATTTCATTTGCAGATAGTTCCGCCCGCTTTCTTGTAAATGACCACCAAAATCCAATGTTTGTCTAATTGACACGAAATATTATACAGCGGTAAGAATAGAGTTTCGATTTAAATAGCATATACGAATTGCGGCAATGTATACGCCACGATGCACAGTAATTTAAGGAATTGAAATCGATTGGGTTATTAGTTTCGTGTCCGCCATTGCAAAACCAATGTTTGGAGAAAACCCCGTTTAAAGTTTGAGAAGCCCTTCAGGCTTCACTTGATGCTCACACAATAATTCGGCTATATCAAAAAAAAAAATTGACACCGAGAATGGATAACCTACAATGTTATGACTTTTAATGATTCTAAACGCCTTTTCGTTCGCAAGCCATTTTCCGTAGTTGTCGTTTTCCTCAAAGCTCCTAACAAATTGAATTGGTACCTCAGGACTCATTGATGGATTTTATATGTATTGATCGATATATGTGCGTAAATTTTCCGATATAGCAAAGTCATCACTGATATACGTAGAACCTATTGCAGCAACTGCATTTCGATTCACGTTAAAATAAGTTAGACACCTACGTGGATGTAAATTTAAAAATTCAGAACATATTAAAAATAGTATTTATAGTCAGAAATATAAAATTTGATACATTTTCTGACAACTCCATCCCTGTTGCTAATTTAATATTCAATGTTTTCATATTCCGGCTACTACCAACGAATCTACATTAAAGGATTTAAGCAGCATGCAATCGCATATGCATGTATGCAAATGTATTGGCATTGTGTTGTTGTCGTTGTATGCGTCTGGTTTTTGGTATTTTCTGCTCTAATTTCCACATAACCATGAGCACAAGAAACAAAGAACATATAAAACCAAAACATACGACAGATAAAGCAAACCGTCATAGAATAATGTGGGTAAAATAATCGTTGTTCGTCAACATAGGAAGTAAAAACCCGAAATTGAACTTTATACAGTCATCAAAGTTCATTTAAAAGTCGTCAATTTTTTATTTTATTTGAAAATATTTTGAAAATTATATATTACGAAACGGCCACTATGCCTTCAGGTATTTTTTGAATGAATTTATTGTAAATGTCCCACTTTAATACACCAGCTCACATGGTCAGAGTGAGTATCGGATGTTCAAAAATTAAAGTTGACATACACACACACAAACCCACCAAATATGTATGTATATGAAAATCCTCACACAAATAGACTTTTTCATATTTTAATTAATCATTCTAGATTTAAAGGTGTTTTGTATATTTTCGAATGTTTCCATATGTAAATACATACAAATGTATGTGTGTTCGTGTATATATGGCTGTATTTTAGTTATCCACATGGAATCACAGATAAATGTGTATTTCAATGTTTTTCAAAAAGTCTCTTTTGAATTATTAATCAAGCTACTTTTAACAAATAAATAATTCTTAATGATCTACACTATAATACAAATTGTAAGCTATTAGCAATGAAATGAAAATGTTAAGAATATTAAAAAAATCTAAGAAAAATGGAGAACATTTAAGTCTTATATTGCTACTATAACCTCTAGATTATCTATAAACAATAGAAACCTTCTAGGTCGAAGTAAGACTATAATTTCGGGCTTTTTCCAGAAATATTTTATTGTCTATGAAAAAAAAACAATAAAACAAACCAAAAAAACTAGGTTTTATAGTCTACAGACGATATAGATGTATGCTAAATTCTAGGTCTCTAGAAAAAATATGTTTAGGTTTTCTATAAAAAATAGAATACCTCAAGCGTTTTGAAAGAAGTTATGTATAATTCATATAGGCATCCTTTAGAAAATAGGAGACCTCTAGGCTTTCTATGGAAAATATAATACACAGAATATAATATAGAGAAAAAAGACCTAGATGTTCGGTAGACAACAGTAGTTACATAGGTCTTCTTATAGGATAGTGCCAAATTTGATATTCAAAGTAAAACAGAAACTTATTTATATAAATAATCGACTGCGATCTTTTCATCGTAACTTATGATCCAAAACCATTTTAGAACCAGTAAGGAAAGTAGTAAAGTCGGACTGGGCCGACTATATGATACCCTTCACAATTTTAGGTATATTTTACATATGTATCCTACAAGACGACGCCTTTTTTATACATCTATATCTGAACCGATTTGAGGGAAACTTGCCAGAGATTAATTTATATAACATCAGTACGTTGTTTCAATCGGCCTACCTATGAATCTTTTTACGAAGCTTAGCAACATCATTCTAGACTTAATTCAGTACCCTATACCAAAACTCGTGCCAATCGAAAGATATATAGGGTCTTTGGTGCACCAATTACTTTAAATCGGATGAAAATACATATGGGAGCTATATCTAAATTTGAACCGATTTTCACGAAACTTGGCAGACATCATTCTTAATCTTATTTATAACTCTGTGCCAAATTTCGTGCATATAAAAATATTCCCAGGGAATTTAGTGGACTATTTACTTAAAATCGGGCGAAGCTATATATGGGAGCTATATCTCAATCTGAACCGATTTTTACCAAACTTTGCAAACATCATTCTAGACCTTATTGATTACGCTGTGCCAAATTTCGAGCAAATCGAAAGATATATAGGGAATTTGGTGCACCATTTACCTTAAATCGGACGAAAATATATATGGGAGCTATATCTAAATCTGAACCGATTTTTCCCAATTTCAATAGGGTTCGTCCTTGGGCCAAACAAATGTGCTGTGCCAAATTTCATCTAATTCGGATCATAAATGCGACAAGTACTGTGTTTAAAACTTAACGTGGACAGACGGACGGACGTACGGACGGACATGCATAAATCGACTCAGAAAGTGATTCTATGAATATTCTCAAAGGGAACCATGGGTCTATCTCGATTATTTTTGCCTGTTACAAACATATGCACAAAGACATAATACCCTGTACCACAGTGTGGTGAAGGTTATAACTAGGTTTTATCTTTTGGTCTTCTATAACAAAAATAGAATACCTCTAGGGTTTCTAAAGAAGTTATGTAGAATTCATAAAGGCACCCTTTTGAAAATAGGAGACCTCTAGGCTTTCTATGGAAAATATAATACACAGAATATAATATAGAGATAATATAGAGAAAAGAAGACCTCTAGGTCATCGGTAGACAACAGTAGATATTAACAGATAGTAAAAGACAGGTACATAGGTCTTCTTATAAGATAGTGCCAAGTTTTGACATTCAAAGTAAAACAAAAATTTATTTATATAAATAATCGACTGCTTATTTCAAAATAAAGAGGATATAATGCCGTAATTTGAAAACATAACGTAAGCAAAATCTATACTAAGAGCACAGTTATAGGACCATGGCCTTTTCGTGAAATTTTGCATAATCAAAACGCAAAATGACTGCGCTATGCTTTCGATTTTCTCAATTATTCTATATTTGAGGTCTTGAATTGATGCTGGGTTATTGGCATTGTCTCAATTCTTCGAGAAAAATAACACGATTCGGAAACATTTTCTGTGGCCGGCTTTCAGCCCGGGATTTAAGACTTTCTCCTATGGACAGATGCCAAAACCGGCTACGTGGCAGAAACTCCTTCTAAATATAATGTTTTGTGTAGCAGGCCTTCGGCCGGGGATTTACGACTTTCTCCTATGGACAGACACCAACACCGGCTACGCGACAGAATTTCCTTGTTTTTGTAGAGTTGTAAGGCCCATATCTTTTCATCCACAACAGATACAGCCACATATCGCATCATTTGGAAAGGGCAACTCGTGGTCTATCATTTGAGTCTGAGTTGGAGAGGGACTATAATGGACCCAAGTTCGACTTATAGGGAGTTTTTCAAAAAAATCGGGGACCAAAACACAAACACCTGTCGATAGCGCGATCTTTTCATCGTAACTTATGATCCAAAACCATTTTAGAACCAGTGAGCGGAGCAGTATAGTCGGACAGGGCCGATCATACGATACCATACACAACTACCACAGAACTCTATCTTTGCGGATTTTTATTCCGAGCCTGGGTAATATTTCGTGATAGTTGCACCCTCTTTCCCGATTAGAGGTCAACAGCACCTCTACCTTACACTGACATATTTTCCGAATATTACTAATATTCAGTACAGTTCTTCTAATTACTTGTCCACATTCGCTTCACCGTTGGTTTGTGTTGTGATGTTCGGCTTATAATTGTAGCCTATAGATCGAATCGAAAAAAAAAACACAAAAAATATGTTTTCGGTCCACTTCATCCCAAAATTATTATCTGATCATCACCGAAAATTATAGGCATTGTCCTTGACCATAACTGGAACCTCATGGAACATTTCAAAGCGATCCGCGCTATGTTTTGTCTCAAGTGTGGTAATGGATTGCTAAATAATATCTGAGTACGTAAGTACCTGTGTATATTTACGTGTAACTCCCAAATCCGAGTACATACCACAATATAATTGGTATCCATTTAAAGGTAAAACACTCCCCCCTTGGATATACTATCAACTTCTCGGCTCCATGTCCCTCAGGAGTAAATATATACGCTGTAGAATACAAATTTTGTCATTTTTCACACAAAAGTCAGGGTCAATTTGACCCGCTAAATATTAACCAATCTTTATCAAACCCGGCAT
>NW_026885985.1:0-71947 GCF_032173495.1 Musca vetustissima
TCTCTCTCTTCTCCCCTTCTCTCTCTCTCTCTCTCTCTCTCTCTCGGTATCATGCCATGTTCACTAATCAACACAAATCCTTTTTCATTTGTTTAAAATGTCAAAATCTAGAATAGATGAGGGTGAGGGAGTGACTCAGAGAGGTTGTACTGCATCTGCTGAATAAAGTCATGTGTCAGTATGGGTTATTAAGTGTGAACATTTGAAATTTTCTTGTTGCTGTTGTTGTTGTTCGACATGTAAGCAAGGATAAATAACTCAAATGTGATTGGGTGTTAATTGCTGTTGTTTTTGCTATTGTTGTTGGACATTAGAACGTCAACGCTGCACAGTTATGGGTCTTAACTATCATTTTGCAGAGATTTGTGAATTTGAAAATTTGTGTGTTTCACAGAAAGGATAATTATTTCTATTTGCAAGAGAGAGATTGATTGGAATATTTTCAGAATCGATGTTAATAGCTTCGATTTTTATACCCTTCACCACACTGTGGTACAGGGTATTATGTCTTTGTGCATATGTTTGTAACAGGCAAAAGGAAATGAGATAGACACATGGTTCCTTTTGAGAATATGCATAGAATCACTTTCTGAGTCGATTTAAGCATGTCCGTCTGTCCATCCGTCCGTCTGTCCGTCCATGTATTTTTGTGAACAAAATACAGGTCGCATTTATGATCCGATTTGGATGAAATTTGGCATAGCTCACTTATTTTGCCCAAAGATGAACCCTATTGAAATTGGGAAAAATCGGTTCAGATTTAGATATAGCTCCCATATATATTTTCGTCCGATTTAATGTAAATGGTCCACCAAAGTCCCTATATATTTCTCGATTTGGCACAGCGTAATGAATTAGGTCTAGAATGATGTGTGTTAAGTTTCCTGAAAATCGGTTCAGATTTCGATATAGCTCCCATATATATTTTCGTCCGATGTAATGTAAATGGTGTATCAAAGTCAATATGTATCTTTCGATTTGCACGAAATTTGGCGCAGCGTAATGAATTAAGTCTAGAATGATGCGTATCAAGATTCCTGAAAATCGGTCCATATTTAGATATAGCTCCGATATATATTTTCGTCCGATTTAATGTAAATGGTGCACCAAAGTCCCTATATACCTTTCGATTTACACGAAATTTTGTACAGCGTACTGAATTAGGCCTAGAATGATGTGTGCCAAGTTTCTTGAAAATCGGTTCAGATTTCGATATAGCCCCCATATATATTTTCGTCCGATTTAATGTAAATGGTTCACCAAATTCCCTATATATCTTTCGTCTTGCACAAAATTTGGCATAGCGTAATGAATTAGGTCTAGAATGATGTGTGCCAAGTTTCTTGAAAATCGGTTCAGATTTCGATATAGCCCCCATATATATTTTCGTCCGATTTAATGTAAATGGTCCACCAAAGTCGCTATATATCTTTCGATATGCACGAAATTTGGCATAGAGTAATGAATTAGGCCTAGAATGATGTGTGTTAAGTTTTCTGAAAATCGGTCCAGATTTAGATATAGCTCCTATATATATTTTCCTCCGATTTAATGTAAATGGTGCACCAAAGTCCCTATATATCTTTCGATTTGCACGAAATTTAGCACAGCGTAACGAATTAGGTCTAGAATGATGTGTGTTAAGTTTCCTGAAAATCGGTCCGGATTTAGATATAGCTCTCATATATATTTTCGTCCGATTTAATGGAAATGGTCCACCAAAGTTCCTATATATCTTTCGTCTTGCACAAAATTTGGCATAGCGTAATGAATTAGGTCTAGAATGATGTGTGTTAAGTTTCCTAAAAATCGGTTCAGATTTAGATATAGCCTCATATATACTTCCGTCCGATTTAAGGTATATGGTGTATCAAAGTCCCTATATATCCTTCGATTTGCATGAAATTTGGCATATCGTAATGAATTAGGCCTAGAATGGTGTGTGTTAAGTTTCCTGAAAATCGGTCCAGATTTAGATATAGCTCCTATATATATTTTCCTCCGATTAAATGTAAATGGTGCACCAAAGTCCCTATATATCTTTCGATTTGCACGAAATTCGGCACAGCGTAATGAATTAGGTCTAGAATGATGTGTGTTAAGTTTCGTGAAAATCGGTTCAGATTTAGATATAGATCCCATAGATAATTACATCCGATTTAATGTAAATGGTGCACCAAAGTCCCTATATATCTTTCGATTTGCACGAAATTTGGCCCAGCGTAAAGAATTAGGTCTAGGATGATGTGTGTTGAGTTTCATGAAAATCGGTTCAGATTTCGATGTAGCCCCCATATATATTTTCGTTTGATTTAATGTAAATGGTGCACCAAAGTCCCTATATATCTTTCGATTAGCACGAAATTCGGCACAGCGTAATGAATTGCAGAATGACATGTTTATGGATCCAATTTCATTTTACTGGTCCTTTAAAAATTGCGACGTCTGTTAGGATTCATCTGTTGAATATACCCAAAGTGGTGAAGGGTATCTTATAGGCGGCTCCGTCCGACTTTACTACTTTCCTTACTGGTTTTTAAATAGAGAGCTGTTGTTCTGCTAATGTCCTTTGCTGTAAGATTCTTAACGAAGGTTGGACTCACTTTCATCAAGATTGGACACATTTTGATATTTCCCGTCCCCCATCCCCTTCTCCCCTTCTCCCCTTCATCATACTCCCAGGCTTATATTTCCCAAAAAAAATCCAAGAAAAAATGTTCTTCTTCCGTCTTCATTGCATTGAAGCATAAACCACACAGATATGCATGCAACTTGCCATGGTTTCAGCACATCAAGGATCAAAAAACTCAACCATCTGGAAGGATATTAAATGCGATAACAGTTACTCACTCATACACACACACACTGACACACACCCATAAAACGAAAATAAAAAAACAACAGAAAAAATACAGATTTCATTTTCATTATATGAAACCATATTCTGTGCATGAGGAAGGACATACAGGATGAAAACAAAAACAACAACTAAATATTTAATACAATGTAACCAAGAAGAAGAAGAAAACGAAAAAAATACAAAAAATCTACAGAAAATCTACACTCCATGGCCAGATGACACAGACAGAAAAAAATTGGCAACATTGTTTATACCATGCCATATAAATCCTTCGTCCTGATAAGAGACCGAGTTGAAGAATATGAAGACGACGAAAGCATGGTTTAACTGGAGCATAGCGTCGGAAAGTAATGAAACTAAGTGAGAAAACGATTAAACCATGCAATTTTGGGGTTCATTGCCAAAGGGGAGCAAGAGGGGTGGGGTGGAAATGGAGAGAAACATAAAAGTTTTTTTTTTGTAAGACCAGAAGCCACCCATTGCCACTAGCATTAAGATGGGATTGTGATGTTTATATCTCGGAAGGTGTCCGTGTGATTGTTGGTATGTATGTGTGGTTGTAATAGCCATAAAAACTGGAAAAATACCAAAATAACTATAAAAAATATATGTTTAACATTTTTATTTCCTTAAAATGACGAAAAATTTCTCAAGCATAACAAGATCTTTCGAAGCAATTAAACTTCGCCCAGCTGAGCTGTTGATATATTTAATGAGATGAAAATATATCCAGATAGGGAAAAAATTCACCAACGCATGCAATATTTAACCAGTAAGGTAAGTAGTAAAGTCGCACGGGGCCGACTATATGATACCCTTCACCACTTTGGGTATATTCAACAGATGAATCCTAACAGACGTCACATTTTTAAAGGACCAGTAAAATGAAATTGGATCAGTAAACATGTCATTCTGCAACCGATACTAAATTTTTCATTTGGTCAGATATAGAAACTATATCTAAATCTGGTCCGATTTTCAGGACACTTAAAACACATCATTCTAGACCTAATTCATTATGCTGTGCCAAATTTCGTGCAAATCGAAAGATATATAGGGACTTTTGTATACCATTTACATTAAATCGAACGAACATATATATGGGAGCAATATCTAAATCTGAACCGATTTTCAAGAAACTTAACACACATCATTCTAGACATAATTCATTACGCTGTGCCAAATTTAGTGCAAATCAAAGGATATATAGGGACTTTGGTGCACCAAATAAATTAAATCGGACGAAAATATTTATGGGAGCTATAACTAAGTCTGAACTGATTTTCAGGAAACTTAAGACACATAATTCTAGACTTAATTTTTTACTCTGTGCCAAATTTCGTGCAAATCGAAAGATATATAGGGACTTTAATATACCAATTACATTATATCGGGCGAATATATATAAATGAGAGCAATATCTAAATCTGAACCGATTTTCAAGAAATTTTACACACATCATTCTAGACTCAATTGAGCACACCGTGCCAAATTTCGTGCAAATCGGAAGATATTTAGGGACTTTGGCATACCATTTACATAAAATCGAGCGAAGCTATATATGTGAGCTATATCTAAATCTGAACCGAATTTCACGAAACTTAGCACTCGTCATTCTAAACTTAATTCAGTACGTTATGAAAGAATTCGTGCAAATCGAACGATTTTCAGGGTCTTTGGTGCACTATTTACCTAAAATCGGCCGAAACTATATATGGTAGCTATATCTAAATCTGAACCGATTTTCAAGAAATTTTACACACATCATTCTAGACTCAATCCAGTACGCTATGCCAAATTTCGTACATATTGAAAGATATATAGGGACTTTGGTGCACAATTTACATTAAATCGGACGAGAATATATATGGGGGCTATATCTAAATCTGAACCGATTTTCACGAAACTTAGCAAACATCATTCTAGACCTTATTCATTACGCTGTGCCAAATTTCGTGCAAATCGAAAGATATATAGGGACTTTGGTGTACCAATTACATGAAATCGGACGAAGATATATATGGGAGCTATATCTAAATATGAAAAGATTTTCACGAAACTCAAAACACATCATTCTACGCCTTATTTATTACGCTGTGCCAAATTTCGTGCAAATCGAAAGATATATAGGGACTTTGGTGCACCATTTACCTTAAATCGGATGGAAATATATATATGGGAGCTATATCTAAATCTGAACCGATTTTCACGAAACTCAGCTCACAATATTTCAGACTCAATTCAGTACGCTATGCCAAATTTCGTGCAAATCGGAAGATATATAGGGACTTTGACATACCATTTACGTAAAATCGGACGATACTATATATTGGAGCTATATCTAATTCTGAACCGATTTTCTTAAATTTCAATAGGGTTTGTCCTTGGGCCAAATAAGTGACTTGTGCCAAATTTCATCCAAATCGGATTGTAAATGCAACCTGTACTTTGTTCAAAATTTGATATCTGCAGACGGACGGACATGCATAAATCGATTCAGAAAGTGATTCTATGCATATTCTCAAAAGGAACCATGTGTCTATCTCGTATACTTTTGCCTGTTATAAACATATGCACAAAGACATAATACCCTGTACCACAGTGTGCTGAAGGGTATAAAAAAGTAACACCTTGGTGGTATCTTTAAAAATATGTTAACGTTTATATTTTTAAAAAATCCACGCCTTGGTGTTATTTTTAAAAAATCCACGCCTTGGTGTTATTTTTAAAAAATCCACGCCTTGGTGTTATTTTTAAAAAATCCACGCCTTGGTGTTATTTTTAAAAAATCCACGCCTTGGTGTTATTTTTAAAAAATCCACGCCTTGGTGTTATTTTCAAAAAAATCCACGCCTTGGTGTTATTTTTAAAAAATCCACGCCTTGGTGTTATTTTTAAAAAATCCACGCCTTGGTGTTATTTTTAAAAAATCCACGCCTTGGTGTTATTTTTAAAAAATCCACGCCTTGGTTTTATTTTTAAAAAATTCACGCCTTGGTGTTATTTTTAAAAAATCCACGCCTTGGTGTTATTTTTAAAAAATCCACGCCTTGGTGTTATTTTTAAAAAATCCACGCCTTGGTGTTATTTTCAAAAAAATCCACGACTTGGTGTTATTTTTAAAAAATCCACGCCTTGGTGTTATTTTTAAAAAATCCACGCCTTGGTGTTATTTTTAAAAAATCCACGCCTTGGTGTTATTTTTAAAAAATCCACGCCTTGGTGTTATTTTTAAAAAATCCACGCCTTGGTGTTATTTTTAAAAAATCCACGCCTTGGTGTTATTTTTAAAAAATCCACGCCTTGATGGTTTCTTTCTAAAACATGTTTTTTTTAATCCATGCTTTTTTTGGTTTCTATAAAAAAAAAACATTTTTTTTAAATCCACCCCTTGTCGATATCTTTAAAAAATATTTTTTAAAAAAACAATTTTTAATTATTCTGTCCTTTAGAACTTGTTTTTTTAAATCCTCAACAGTCCTTATATAAATACCTCTGTGTATATATATGTGTACCCATTTAATTTCGCACTTGACCATCGTCACATACGCACATAAGAGAGAGCAAATAAATATATATATATATATATGTGTATACCAAAAATAATGACATTCCATTTATTTTAAATAGCCGCAAAGAGAGCAGGAAAACCTCCCATGAGGAAATTCTCGGCTCCAGCTAATGGAAAAATTTATGCATTCGAAAATAATGAGACTGGCCGTCCCACAATGCGAAATGGGAAAACGAGCACTTATTGTTGTTGCTGCCGCTGTTGTTGTTGTTACTGATGGTGGTTGGAAAACCACAACAATAGCGGAAAACACAAATAAACAGTAAAGCCAACAGGCAATGAAAACCTCCATCAAAAATTAAGCTCTACTATGTGTGTGTGTGCGGTGTACGACCAGGCTAAGCCCAACTAAATGGGAAAATAGGCAACAAATCAAGCCACTAGGAGGCAGGCAGGCGGGCAGTGAAAATAAACGAAATTTTCCAAAAATAAACCGTGCAAGGAAAAAACATTAACTGCGGTTTAAGGGTCCATAAAGCCGAGCCTCTAGTTACTTAAAATAAATCCAAAAAGGGTACTGGGTTGGGGGGCTTTTGGCAATGCTCTCTATTGTGATTATAATAAAAATACACACATACACTCCCACATATGCATTTTTATGTGATAGTATGTGTTTATGTTTATTAAAATCCACCGGAATTTTGTGTAAGAGAGTCTTATTACTTTTTGTCGGAAAATAGTTTTTTCGCACGTGAACATTTATGGCGGGAAAAAGCATGTGATGTGGGGTAAATTATAATTGAAAAAGGTGTCGAAAAATATAGACATTTTTTTCCAAAGCACCAAAAACAAGGTGTTGGTTTTTTAATAAAAATATTTTGGGGACTAACAACAAGGTGTGAATTTCTTAAAAAATATTTTTGGAACAAACAACAAGTCATGGATTTAAAAGAAAATATTTTTTTGAGACAATGACATGTTGTGGATTTTTATACCCTTCACCACACTGTGGTACAGGGTGTTATGTCTTTGTGCATATGTTTATAACAGGCAAAAATAATCGAGATATACCCATGGTTCCTTTTGGGAATATGCAAAGAATCACATTTAGAGTCGATTTACGCATGTCCGTCCGTCCGTTTGTTGATGTTATATTGTAAACAAAGTACAGGTCGCATTTTTGATTCGAATTGCATGAAATTTGGCACAGTTCATTTATTTGGCCCAAGGAATTTGAAATTTGGAAAAATCGGTTCAGATTTAGATATAGTTCCCATATATATTTTCGTCCGATTTAATGTAAATGGTGCACCAAAGTCCCTAAATATCTTTCAATTAACACGAAATTTGGTATAGCCCACTGAATTAAGTCTAGGATGATGTGGGCTAAGTTTCGTGAACATCGGTGCAGATTTAGATATAGCTCCCATATCTAGTTTCCCCCGATTTTAGGTAAATGGTGCACCAAAGCCCCTGAAAATCATTCGATTTGCACGAAATTTGGCATAGCCTACTGAATTAAGTCTAGGATGATGTGTGCTAAGTTTCTTGAAGATTGGTTCAGATTTAGATATAGCTCCCATATATAGTTTCGCCCGATTTTAGGTAAATAGTCCACTAGAGTCCCTATATATCTTTCGATTTTCACGAAATTTGGCACAGCGTAATAAATAAGGTGTAGGATGATGTGTGCTAAGTTTCGTAAAAAACCGGTTCAGATTTCGATATAGCTCCCATATATATTTTCGTCCGATTTAAGGTAAATGGTGTACCAAAGTGCCTATATAACTTTCGATTTGCACGAAATTTGGCATAGCGTACTGAATTAAGTCTAGGATGGCGTGTGCTAAATTTCGTAAAAATCGGTTCAGATTTAGACATAGCTCCCATATATATGTTCGTCCGATTTAAGGTAGATATTGTACCAAAGTCCCTATATATCTTTCAATTTACACGAAATTTTGTATAGCCTACTGAATTAAGTCTAGGATGATGTGTGCAAAGTTTCGTGAAAATCGGTTCAGATTTAGATATAGCTCCCATATATATTTTCATCCGATTTAAGGTAATTGGTGCACCAAAGACCCTATATATCTTTCGAATTGCACGAAATTTGCCACAGCGTAATGAATAAGGTCTAGAATGATGTGTTTTGAGTTTCGTGAAAATCGGTTCAGATTTAGATATAGCTCCCATATATATTTTCATCCGATTTAATGTAAATGGTGCACCAAAGTCCCTAAATATCTTTCAATTTACACGAAATTTGGTATAGCCTACTGAATTAAGTCTACGATGATGTGTACTAAGTTTCGTGAAGATCGGTTCAGATTTAGATATAGCTCCCATATATAGTTTCGCCCGATTTTAGGTAAATAGTGTAACGAAGTCCCTATATCATTCGATTTGGTCGAAATTTTGCACAGCGTAATAAATAAGGTGTAGAATGATGTGTTTTGAGTTTCGTGACAATCGGTTCAGATTTAGATATAGCTCCCATATATAGTTTCGTCCGATTTAAGGTAAATGGTGTACCAAAGTACCTATATATCTATCGATTTGCACGAAATTTGGCATAGCGTACTAAATTGAGTCTATAATAATGTGTACTAATTTTCGTGAAAATCGGTTCTGATTTATATATAACTCCCATATATTTTCGTCCGATTTTAGGTAAATAGTGCATCAAAGTCCCTATATATCTTTCGATTTACACGAAATTTAGCAAAACGTACCGAATTAGGACTGGAATGATGTGTGATAAGTTTCTTGAAAATCATTTCAGGTCAAGATATAGCTCCCATATATATATTCTCGTCCGATTTAGGGTAAATTGGGCATCAAAAACCCGATACACACAATATTGCACAACGTACCGAAGTTAGAGTAGTTTAACGTGTGCCAAGTTTCGTTTAAATAGGTTCAGATTTAGATATAGCTCCCATATATATATTCGTCCGATTTAATGTAAATGGCCCATCAAAGTCCCTATATATCTTTCGATTTACACGAAATTTAGCAAAACGTACTGAAATAGGACTGGAATGATGAGTGATAAGTTTTTTGAAAATCATTTCAGGTCAAGATATAGCTCCCATATATATATTCTCGTCCGATTTTTAGGGTAAATTGGGCATCAAAGACCCAAAGTTAAGCCGATACACACAATATTGCACAACGTACCGAAGTTAGAGTAGTCTAACGTGTGCCAAGTTTCGTTTAAATCGGTTCAGATTTGGATATAGCTCCCACATAGGTTAATGGTCCTTCAAAAATGTGAAGTCTGTTAGGATGCATCTGTTTAATATACCCATAGTGGTGAAGGGTATCATATAGTCGGCACCGTTCGACTTTACTACTTTCCTTACTGGTTTTTTAATTATTTTTTAATATTTTTTTTCGAAGCATCAACAAGGCGTGGATTTTTGGCTCTCATGGCTCTCAGCGTAACAAATAAAATATTCCAACCATCAAGATGAGTCTTCTGTATGTTTGAAGACGGAAAATCCCATTCCTTCATTCGTCAAGTGTTAATGAACTCTTTAGTGGCAAACCCATAAAGTATGTGGTGAAGCACAACGCCAGCCCTTTTCATTCATGATAGAGCTTTTAAGCGACACACGATGTCACTATTTCTTCTCCTGCTACCACGAAGCATTGAGGCAAAAAGTCTGCATGTAATAGAACATGTAAATATTTTACATATACATGTAAATCTCTATTTCCGCCTGAGTGACACATGTAGGTGTAGTACCTCTTCACATTTGTGCTAACACTTTTTTGGCATGCTCTATGAAATTGTTCGCACATGGCAGAGAGGAGAAAATCCCCCCTTTTACCACACAACACAAATAAATAGCACAATTATACAATTGAGACTTTTGGTGTGTGTATGTGTGTGTGTGAACAATGAAGTGCCTTCATGTGGCAGGCAGTTTTATTATTTTCCATTTTTGTATATGTGTGTGTGGTGTTGGTGTGTGTGTAAATATGAAAAGAATTTCATGTGAAATGTACTTAACAATGGCATCATTGCATTCATTGCCTTCTTCATATCGTCTATTTTTTTTTTTTTTTTTTGGCAAGCTCAACAAAGCCCTTTGCCATATTTTCCGACTCACGACTCAGACTTGTTTTCAATTGTCTAGGATTTCATTGGCTTAGGGAATTCATGCAGAAGAAGAAGACGACGTCGACGACGTCAACGACGATCCTCATAAATCATTGGCAATTATATTGACTATAGTTTATTTTATAGACCACATAAATACACTCACATACAAACACACACACATACACTCACACACACAGATAGATTCCCACATACGTATCTGATTTCATGTCATTGTCAAACAAAACTGAATCGACAACACCCTTTATCGTTAAATCAACACTGAAATCAAATCAAACAGCCAACAAATGGTTTTCCAATTTAGTTTATAATAACAATAAAAAAATATGAATATACGTACATATATATAAAAAATATTTTATATATGAGCAATAAAAAAATATTTATCACATCAAAACGAACATAAGCGAGCGTAACACTTCCGCCATAAATAATATTTAGTTTTATTGCCAAATGGAAGATGGGAAAATAATCTGTGTGGAAAAATCTAGTCTACCAGAATTTGGATTTTCTTAAAGGAACATGTTTCAAAGATTAAAAAAAATATAAATTAAAAAATATATATTTAAAAAAATTTTTTTTTAACTCTAGTATTTAAAAAATGTTTTTAAGAAGTAAAAACTTCGTTAAGTTCCACCGAGCCTACAATGTTATACCCTCCACCCTTAAAGTCGTTCGGGATATATTTATGTCATAGTGAATTACGATCAGGAGAAAACAAAATACCGAACTACAGACACTCAGCTTAGAAAATTGGACTTGGTTCTTGAAAACCCCGAAATTACTGATTGACCTTTATATGAGACTTATGTAGAAAATGTTCTGTTCTGAAGCACATTTTTACCCACCAAGGTCCCATAATGCTAAATTGCAGTTACTTCGGGTGGGATGTGTATAGGAAATATACCCGAAGATCGAAATTCAATAGGTACCGTAATATTGTGGCTACACTAAAAAAAAAACAAACACAGAGAAAAACCAGTAAGGAAAGTAGTAAAGTCGGACGGGGCCGACTATATGATACCCTTCACCACTATGGGTATATTAAACAGGACTATTAACATGAAATTGGATGAAATATAATATGTTATATTTATCTAAATGTGAATCTACCTAGATCTGTCCATAAAGAATGTAAATCGACTTCAAACAAATATAAATAGGTCATCCGTTGGGCTATGCCTGTACTTCTAGAAAACGCAACTACGTAATTCTATGCTCAATTTTGTACGTTGTGCAAAATTTGATGTCAATCTGACTAACATGAGGAGTTTGATGCCCAATTTACTTGAAATCGGGCGAAAATATATATGGAAGCTCTATCCAAATATTAAGCGATTTCAAACACACTTGTCACAGGTGCGTAAATTACTTAAAATCAATCTATAAGGCAGACATCACTCTAGGCTCAATTCAGTACGTTATGCCAAATTTCGTGCAAATCGAAGGATATATAGGGACCTTGGGGCACCATTTACATGAAATCGGACGAAACTATATATGGGAGCTATATCTAAATCTGGACCGATTTTCACGAAACTTGGCAGGCATCACGAAACTTGGCAGGCATCATTCTAGGCTCAATTCAGTACGTTATGCCAAATTTCGTGCAAATCGAAAGATATATAGGGACTTTGGGGCACCATTTACATGAAATCGGACGAAACTATATATGGGAGCTATATCTAAATCTGGACCGATTTTCTTGAAACTTGGCAGACATCTCTCTAGGCTTAATTCAGTACGTTATGCCAAATTTCGTGCAAATCGAAAGATATATAGGGACTTTGGTGCACCATTTACATGAAATCGGACGAAACTATATATGGGAGCTATATCTAAATCTGGACCGATTTTCACGAAACTTGGCAGGCATCACGAAACTTGGCAGGCATCATTCTAGGCTCAATTCAGTACGTTATGCCAAATTTCGTGCAAATCGAAAGATATATAGGGACTTTGGGGCACCATTTACATGAAATCGGACGAAACTATATATGGGAGCTATATCTAAATCTGGACCGATTTTCTTGAAACTTGGCAGACATCACTCTAGGCTTAATTCAGTACGTTATGCCAAATTTTGTGCAAATCGAAGGATATAGAGGGACTTTGGGGCACCATTTACATGAAATCGGACGAAACTATATATGGGAGCTATATCTAAATCTGGACCGATTTTCACGAAATTTGGCAGGCATCATTCTAGACCTAAATGATTAGGCTGTACCAAATTTCGTGCAAATAGAAGGATATATAGGGACCGTTTACATTAAATCGGTTAAATATATATATGGGAGCTATATCTAAATCTGAACCGATTTTTCCCAATTTCAATAGGGTTCGTCCTTAGGCCGAATAAGTGACCTACGCCAAATTTCATTCAAATCGGATCATAAATGCGACCTGTACTTTGTTCACAAAAATACATGGACAGACAGACAGACGGACGGACATGCATAAATCGACTTAAAAAGTGATTCTATGCATATTCTCAAAAGGAACCATGTGTCTATCTCGTTTCCTTTTGCCTGTTACAAACATATGCACAAAGACATAATACCCTGTACCACAGTGTGGTGAAGGGTATAAAAACGCAGAGAACCCGTTTCCACGACAGAGGGGTCTACAATCCGTAACGACCCGAGTTATACTCGGCCAACGTCTGTCACCCCAGCCCAGCCCATTGTGTAAAAGCAATAGGGCTGCAACAACAATAACAACAACCGCAGATAACCGAAAATACAAAATTCGATTGAAATGTCGTGACCAAGATCCACAAAATTATGAATATTGGTCCTTAAAAAAATACTCTTTTAAAAATCCACGCCTAGTTGGTACAGTTTTACACACACCTTGTCGGTTCATTGTAAAACTATTGAACAAAAAATTACAGCTTATCGGTCTGTCAAAAAATATTCCTTTAACAATTTGAGGTATAGCTTAAGGCGTGGATTTTTCACAATTATTTTTTGAGTTATAGCTATAGCCTTGTTGGACTCAAAAAATTCACTTAAAAAGTCCAAGCCTTGTTGGACTTAAATAATACAATTTGAACCAGTAAGGAAAGTAGTAAAGTCGGACGGGACCGACTATATGATACACTTCACCACTTTGGATATATTCAACAGATGAATCCTAACAGACGTCGCATTTTTAAAGGATCAGTAAAATGGATCCATAAACATGTTATTCTGCAACCAATACTAAATTTTTCATTTGGTCAGATATAGAAGATATATGTTTAGCGGAGAGAATGAGTTGATCGACGTTGGTTGTTTGTGCTACACTGATTTTCTTTATTTTGATATTTTTTCTTAAGAACTACGAACACAAATAAATCTTAACCTAATATTCTAGTACATAAGAGAGAGAGAAATGTAATATGAGATAAGATGTGTGCCCATGCGTATGTACCATGCCTGCCATAATCTTATGGGGTGGTCACACACTTACACCGCGTTATCTCCCACGTTGCATGCAACACGCTACCCATGCTTATCAGTCTGTAGTTTAGATTCCCGTCCGTAATCTAACTCAAACATTCCCCCATGTGACAATTGTTATCTTTTAGTGACCTCCACGACGGAGGCCTCTTATTTAAATGTTCATGTTATTTTTGTGGACTGTACATTCACAAAATTATGTTTTGTATTTTATCTCCTCTATGTAACTAAAACTGTTCACTTATCCGTGAACACTATATCTAAATCTGAACCGATTTTCACGAAACTTAATACACATCATTCTAGACCTAATTCATTACGCTGTACCAAATTACGTGCAAATCGAAAGATATATATAGGGACTTTGGTGCACCATTTACCTTAAATCGGACGAAAAGATATATGGGGGCTATATCGAAATCTGAAACGATTTTCACGAAACTTAACACACATAATTCTAGACTCAATTCAGTACGCTATGCAAAATTTTGTGCAAATCGAAAGATATATAGGGACTTTGGTGGACCATTTACATTAAATCGGATGAAAATATATATAGGAGCTATATCTTAATTTGACCAGATTTTTTCGAAACTTGACACACATCATTTAAGACTCAATTCAATACCCTCTGCAAAATTTCGTGCAAATCGAAAGATATATGGGGACTTTGGTGCATCATTTACATAAAATCGGACGAAAATATATATGGGAGCTATATCTTTATCTGGACTGATTTCCACATTCATTACACATATCACTCTCGACCTAATTCAGTACCCTATGCCAAATTTCGTGCAAATCCAAAGATATATATAGCGATATTGATACCCCATTTACCTTAAATCGGACGAAAATATATATGGGAGCTATATCTAAATCTGAACCGATTTTTCCCAATTTCAAATAAGTGACTTGTGCCAAGTTTCATCCAAATCAGATCATAAATGCGACCTGTACTTTGTTTACAATTTAACATGTACAGACGGACATGCATAAATCGTCAGAAAGTGATTCTATGCATATTCTCAAAAGGAACCATGGGTCTATCTCGTTTCCTTTTGCCTGTTACAAACATATGCACAAAGACATAATATCCTGTACCACAGTGTGGTGAAGGGTATAAAAATCCACACCTTGTTGGTCCTTTAAAAAAAATACGCTTTTAAAAATCCCCGACTTGTTGGCCCTTTAAAAAATACACTTTTAAAAATCCACGACTTGTTGGTCCATAAAAAAAATACACTTTTAAAAATCCACGTCTTGCTGGTCCTTCAAAATAAAAATACCTTTTTAAAAATCCACGCCTTGTTGGTCCTTCAAAAAAAATACCTTTTTAAAAATCCACGCCTTGTTGGTCCTTTAAAAAATACACTTTTAAAAATCCACGCCTTGTTGGTCCTTCAAAAAATACACTTTTAAAAATCCACGCCTCCTTGTTGGTCCTTTAAAAAAATACACTTTTAAAAAATCCACGCCTTTCCTTTAAAAACACACTCTTTTAAAAATCACCTTATTGTACTAAAAAAATACACTTAAAAAAGTCCAGGCCTTATTGGTCTAAAAAAATACACTTTAACAAAATTCTCGCCTTATTGAACTCAGGAAATACACTTGAAAAAAAATCCACGCCTTATTGGATCATTGTCGGTTCATTGTAAAACTATTGTACAAAAAATTCCTCCGATAAGCAGGAAAAAAAAGTCAGTCCTTAGAAAAATTACGGAAAATGAATTCTAAGAAAATGTATTCTTTAAATAATCTACTTCTCGCCAGTCCTTGCTCTTTAAAATGTCCATGCCTAAGTTGGTCTTTCTAAAACCTTTTCTTCTTTACAAAATCGACGCTGTATTGGTCGGACAAAAATATTCTTTAGAAAATCCACGCCTAACTTGGTATTTTAAAAAAAAAATATCTTTCGAAAAATCACACTTTGTTGCTTCTTGAAAAAAATGTCTTACAAAATCCACGCTATATTGGTCTTTCTACAAATATTATTTTTTTTCAAAATTCACGCTTTCTTGGTCCTCGGAAAAATAATCTTTAAATCCCATAATTTTTTTGTTGAAAAAAATATACTCCTTTTTGGTCGTTGGTATATTTTTCTTAAAAAGTATTGTTTTAATATTTTTTAAATAATAATTTTTTTAAGACCATTGCAGCGTTTGGCTGTTAAAAATACTTATACGCCCCCCTTCTCTTCATTTATAATACTCATACGCTCCTAAGAATAAATATTGTAATTAAATGTTTAATGAATTCTATCTTAATTCATTCATTATTTCATTCAAGACCATGTATTTTTTTATTTTTTGAAGGTTAACAAATAATTGGAATGTTTGATTAATTATTTCAAAATGTAATTGCATCTAAACATTCAAATACAAATACTACGTTATGCAACAACATGTCATAACGTAACTAAATCATTAAAATTCAATCATTGTTAGTTGATGTCTTGTTATTCAATTACACCTTTAATACATTTTCTTTAAATTAATTTCATTTCATGTGTCATTGCTGCGTATAATTGATAACAACACGTATACGCTCCAATGTCTTCATTTATAACATTCATACGCTCCCATGAATAAATAGTATAATTAACGGTTTTGTGAGTAAACTAATTGAAAACTTAATCGATTAAGAAATAAGTTTAATATATTATTAATTATCTCAGAATCTAATTCGACCAAACAAAGTCAAATAATATTACCAACCTTTGACATATTTACTTTTAATTAATCATTCATGTTCATTGTTATAATTATTGTGTCAGTTATTGCCTATAGTGGGTTAATTTCTATCAAAGTTTTATAATAATTAGTTTTTTAAAATGCCACAATGATGAGTCTTTGGAAAAAAATCGCTAATTGCTCATTGAAAAATTTTTTTGTTTCAAAAATCCATGTTGTTAGTTCGAAAAAATATTCTTTTTATACCGACTTTGCCTTGAAAAAAAAAATATATATATATATATACATTGTTCCTAAAAAAATCCTAAATAAAAGTCCTCATTTTTTGGTCTATAGTTCCTAGCATGATACAATTATAAAAGGTAACAGCAAATCCCAGCTGATTTGATTCCAACGTAATGTAGCGCTGATCGCTTTGAAAATTTCCAGGTATGATCAAGGACAAAGCATATAATTTTCGGTGATGATCAGATAATAATTTTGGGATGAAGTGGACCGAAATCTTAATTTGTTCTGTTTCTTGAGTCGATCTATAGGCCACAATTGAAAGCCGAACATCACAACACAACCCACGGTGAGGGGAATCTGGGCATTGTAATTAGAAGGGCTGTACTGAATATTAGCAATATTTGTTGACCTCTAGTTGGTCATGAGGATGCAAATATCGCGAAATATTGCGTTGAGTGTATAGAGATGGACTGCAGAAAATTAAGACTACTATTGGAGTACAGGATTGAGGTAGATTTGAAAAATTGTACTTATGTGTACGAAAAGTACTTAATGGTACTAAATTTGGTGCAAGTTGGAAATAGGTGAACAGGTAGAGCTGGAGTCTTCAAATTGGGAATTAAATGACTGTTGCAGTGTAGGATTGAGGTAGTTTTGGAAATTCGTACTTATTGGTACGAAAAGTGCTAAATGGTACAAAATTTAGTACATTTTTTATTTTGCTTGAACGAACAGAACTGAAAACATAAAATTTGGAATTCAGATTACTGTTGAAGATTGAGCTATAGAGACATCTTTGGAGCTATAGAGACATCGTATTGATGAGTACGAAAAGTACTTAATGGCACTAGATATGGTACAATTTGGATGAACGGAGATAGCTGGAAACCTAAAATTTGGAATAATGGTTGCTGTTGGAGTATAGAATTAAGATACGGAAGCATAGTATGTGTACTAAATGGTACTTTATTTTGTACAACTTGATTATGTGCGAACGGATTAAGCTGGACTTTAGAATTTTGGAATAAAATTACTAAATGGGAAAAAGTACTAAATGGTACCTAATAGTTTACAAATTGTTTTTGTATGAGCGGATAGGGCTGAGATCCTGAAATTTTGAATTAAAATTACAGTTGGAGTACAAGATTGAGATATGTTGGTAGTTTTGAAATTTCGTCTTAGTGTGTACTAAATTTGGTACAATTTAGATTTAAGTGAACGGATAGACATGGAAAACTTATGTTTGGAATGAAAATTATTGGAATTACGTACTTATGAATACGAGAAGCACTAAATGGTACTAAATATGGAACAATTCGTTTTGTTTAAGCGGGAATCCAAAAAAATTGAATTAAAATTATAGTTGGAGTGAAGGATTGAGACATGGAGGTAGGTTAGGAATTAAAGTAGTAGTTTAGGAAATTCGTACTTATGGGTACGAAAAGCACAACATTTGGTACAATTTGGACTTTGGTTAACGGGTAGAACTCGAATCCTGAAAGTTGCAACTTAAGTTACTGTAGGAGTGTATGATTGATATAGGTTTGGAATATGGATACAGAATGGTACGAAATTTGGTACATTTTGGTGAATATACAGAGCTGGAATTCTTAAATTTGGACTTAAGATTGCTATTTGAAATCAGGTTTGGAATGTGGGTACGAAAAGTACAGAATGGTACCAAATCTGGTACAATTTGGCTTTTAATGAACAGGCAGAGCTGGAATTCTTAAATTTGGACTCACGACCACTATTTGAAAGCAGGATTGAGATACATTTGGAAATTCGTACTTATGAGTACAAAATGTACTAAATTTGGTACAATTTGGACATTGGTGGAATTAAAATTGTTGTTAAAATGTAGGATTGATGAAGTTTTAGAAATGTTTACTTATGAGCAAGGGAAGTTCCAAATGTGAAACAATTTGGATTTGGTTGAATCCTGAGATTTCGGACATTAGAAACTCGAATTTTTATGTTATAAATTTACTGTAAATTAAATAGAAAATGCACTTAATTTGAAATGTGGTTTATTGACGGATAGTTAGAAAGAAGTTTTCGGTATTAACTGGTACTGAATTTAGTGGTGAGGATGAGGATCAGTGGCGACATTCGAAACTATAGGCTTTCCTGCCTTACCCCTCGGCGAGCACATACACTAATAAAAAGTTGTTTCGTATAAAAACAACAAATCACTCTCATTGCGGAAATAAGTGAAAAAATAGCAAACGTTTGAGTAAAAAACTATTGTGGTATATTAATTTACCAATTTGTATTAATAGTGTCAGACTGACTATTTTGCAAAAACAAAAACTTTTTTGTATTCCTTTTCCGCATACGAAGTAGCGGGCATTTTGATAGTATTCTTTATATCTATTTATGTGGCATTGCAGCGTATGACTGTTAACAATAATTATACGCCCCTATGTATATATTTATAACACTCATACGCCCCGAAGAATGTGTACTTATCTGCAATTTAATCAATTCTATTATCAAACACAATCAATAAATTATTTTCATTAAGACCGATTTTTTTTTTGGAATATTAACAAGCATATTAAATTTAACTACATCTATTGAAACAAATATAGTTAGATAGTGACTTAATCAATACCAAAAATTATTTTCTATATTGTTTTAGTTGCCTCCGAGTAACTTAAACTTGGACATAATTGGGTTTGCTTACCTTAAAATAAATAACTCAACTGACTATATTTCAAGGACGAAAATCCTTTATTAAATCTCTCCTCTATTTTTCAAATTTAATATTTAAATAGGTGTATTGTCCCACAACTGGTAATTCTTAAAAGCATATGGAAATGTCAATTTTCAATTTCAACAGGAAATGACATAATTAACACACACCCATGTAAGAATGAATATTTATTGTACATGTGTGGGTATTTAGTTAGATGCCATAAAGGGATTTAATGGCAAAACAATTAATAAAAATGGAAAATATTGTAAAATTTTATAAATTTTGCATTACAACAAACACGACACACACACAATCAATTAAGGGACTTTGCGTAATATGTGTAGCAAAAAATATATTATATAATATTATCATAATAAGTATGTTTTATTGTTGTTTGCTCTAAAACATATGGCCATTGATGTTATAATTTATTATGCACAATTAATAATTTATTAGATCGAGTGTAATGGTGAAAAAGAAAAATAATAAGTTTTAATTTGTGTGTGTGTGTGTGAAAATATTAAATTATTTATGTATATAAAAATTATGGAGAATAATATTTAACCTAGTTGCTGGCATAATGACGTATGAGTGTTGATGGCATGTATACGCCCCAATATCCTGGGCTCCTTAATAAATCCTAATATTTTTCCGTTTACAATTTAATATTTTACAAGTTAATTTGAATTCCATAAAACTCGAGATCCATAAAGAAACTAAACATAATTTAAACGACGAAATTAAACGAAATCAAATTTAGTTATAATCGGAATTTATCTAAAATATATTACAATACTCTACTTCTTTATTTTAAGTCAGTTTAATATCGATAGAAAAAAATAGATTGATTTTTTAAAGAATATTTTTTCCAAGGACCAACAAGGCGTGGATTTTTTAAAGAATATTTTTTCCAAGGACCAACAAGGCGTGGATTTTTTAAAGAATATTTTTTCCAAGGACCAACAAGGCGTGGATTTTTTAAAGAATATTTTTTCCAAGGACCAACAAGGCGTGGATTTTTTAAAGAATATTTTTTCCAAGGACCAACAAGGCGTGGATTTTTTAAAGAATATTTTTTCCAAGGACCAACAAGGCGTGGATTTTTTAAAGAATATTTTTTCCAAGGACCAACAAGGCGTGGATTTTTTAAAGAATATTTTTTCCAAGGACCAACAAGGCGTGGATTTTTTAAAGAATATTTTTTCCAAGGACCAACAAGGCGTGGATTTTTTAAAGAATATTTTTTCCAAGGACCAACAAGGCGTGGATTTTTTAAAGAATATTTTTTCCAAGGACCAACAAGGCGTGGATTTTTTAAAGAATATTTTTTCCAAGGACCAACAAGGCGTGGATTTTTTAAAGAATATTTTTTCCAAGGACCAACAAGGCGTGGATTTTTTAAAGAATATTTTTTCCAAGGACCAACAAGGCGTGGATTTTTTAAAGAATATTTTTTCCAAGGACCAACAAGGCGTGGATTTTTTAAAGAATATTTTTTCCAAGGACCAACAAGGCGTGGATTTTTTAAAGAATATTTTTTCCAAGGACCAACAAGGCGTGGATTTTTTAAAGAATATTTTTTCCAAGGACCAACCAGGCGTGGATTTATTAAAGAATATTTTTTCCAAGGACCAGCCAGGCGTGGATTTATTAAAGAATATTTTTTCCAAGGACCAACAAGGCGTGGATTTATTGAAGAATATTTTTTCCAAGGACCAACAAAATATTTTTTCCAAGGACCAACAAAATATTTTTTCCAAGGACCAACAAGGCGTGGATTTTTTAAAGAATATTTTTTCCAAGGACCAACAAAATATTTTTTCCAAGGACCAACAAGGCGTGGAATAATAAAAAAAAATATTTTTTCCAAGGACCAACAAGGTGTGGAATAATAAAAAAAAATTTCCAAGGACCAACAAGGCGTGGAATAATAAAAAAAATATTTTTTTCCAAGGACCAACAAGGCGTGGAATAATAAAAAAAAAAATATTTTTTCCAAGGACCAACAAGGCCCTCGAAAAATATTCTTTATATCCTTTTTTCAATTATTTTAGATTCTGTCCCGTCCACAATTTAATTTCCTAAAAAAAAGTTTTATAAAATTTATGTTCTGCATTTAAATTTATAGCTTTCAACTTGGCCGAAAAAAGGAGACTTTAATTTATTTTCTCTGTTCGTTGCTGTTGTTGTTGCTGGCACAATTAAGTGTTGCCATTCAAATCAAAAACTTTAACTCGAACAACAACAACAGCAATAACAACAAATCAACTTCTTCAATATGGCAATCCAAGCGAAATATTCCAATTCTAGTAACGCCTCCAGCCATTGTGTGTGTTTTTTTCGGAGGCCTCCTTTTTTTCAAAGTTGGGCGCCACTCCACAAATGAAGAGGAAAAAGAAGCGAAGCAAAAACTATATAATTTATGCCTTTCAATGGGTGGCAAAATGATTTCGACAGCGATGACTATGACAATAATAGCATTTTATGAGTTTGTAATTGTTATCGGACAATGGCATGAAAGCAGCGAAAGCGGAAGATCAAGACAAGACAGTTTGGCCTAAAAAAGACAATTTGCAAAAAATAGATGTCGTTTAAAATAGATATTTGGCACACAAAAACTTGACTCAATATTAAAGACCTAGCAACAATTTCTACAAGCCAAAACCGAAAAAATGGAAAAAAAATTCTCCAAACCCATTGCCCAATGATTGTCACGATGAGGACGGACGGACGGCGGCGGTCACAACAATAACCATAACCATAAAAACCAATGAACTGAACAAACTATTGGCCAACCAGCAACAAAAACAACAATGCCTGCAGAATACTCGCTCACACACACACACTCAAACCCATACTCCGTACTAGTTACATGATGTCCATGCAGGGAGGGAGGGAGATAGACAGACTTAATTCCCTTTTGCAATGGTTTGGTGTATTCGTAAAACCATGACCGAACCGAATTAAGGCAACCAGCAAAAAATAGGAAAATCCAAAACTACAAAAAGTTACAAGAACAACAACGAGGACGACATCGAAATTGGCTTAGAAACCTTTGCCAAAAATTCAAATTCATTATCAAACGCCTCGGCCTCCTCTCTTCTATCTCTTTGCCTTTGGAACTTCCTTTTTGGTATTTTCTTCCGTTTCCGCAAAAAAACGAACTAAATTTTATATACTTAGGCAAAATCGTCCGCCAGCCAGCCAGCCAGGCAGTCAGTCACTCAGTCAGGCCGACATTCGTTCATTCATTCATGGGCATTCATAGACAAATTATACTGTGCCAGGATGATAGATTGCCAGCCTTTATCCTTTTTGCCAAGGAAGCCAAGAGGTTTGCACCAAGAGAATTGCTTTTCTATTTTGAATGGAGGAGGCGAGGGTTAGGGGCGACTTATATAAATTATCCTTTGGACTAACATAATTATTCTATAATGGCCAATAGTTGCATTTGAGGAAAAACCAAATTATTCCATTGAGGATAATTCAATTTGGAAAGGATTTTCCATAAATTGCGTGTGTGGCTCAAAGGCAGACAGGATGGAGGCAGTTCGGATTAAAAAATAAGTAGAAGAATAATGAATTTTATTCTTTTCAAGGACTATCAGAACCCAGGCGTGGATTTTTTAAAGAATATTTTTTCTAAGGACCAACAAGGCCGAGGCGTGGATTTTTTAAAGAATATTTTTTCAATGGACCACAGAGCCTAGGCGTGGATTTTTTAAAGAATATTTTTTCCAAGGACCAACAGGGGCTAGTCGTGGATTTTTTAAATAATGTTTTTCCAAGGACTAAAAAGGCCTAGGCGTGGATTTTTTAAAGAATATTTTTCCAAGGACTAAAAAGGACTAGGCGTGGATTTTTTAAAGAATATTTTTCCAAGGACTAAAAAGCCCTAGGCGTAGATTCTTAAAGAATATTTTTTCAAAGGACCAACATAGCCTAGGCGTGGATTTTTTAAAGAATATTTTTCTCCAAGGACCAACAGAGGCTAGGCGTGGATTTTTTAAAGAATATTTTTCCAAGGACCAACAGAGCCTAGGCGTGGATTTTTAAAAAATATTTTTTTCCAAGGACCAACAGAGGCTAGGCGTGGATTTTTTAAAGAATATTTTTCTTCAAGGACCAACAGAGGCTAGGCGTGGATTTTTTTAAGAATATTTTTCTCCAAGGACCAACAGAGGCTAGGCGTGGATTTTTTAAAGAATATTTTTCTCCAAGGACCAACAGAGGCTAGGCGTGGATTTTTTAAAGAATATTTTTCTTCAAGGACCAACAGAGGCTAGGCGTGGATTTTTTTAAGAATATTTTTCTCCAAGGACCAACAGAGGCTAGGCGTGGATTTTTTAAAGAATATTTTTCTCCAAGGACCTGTAGGGCCTAGCCGCGGATTTTTTAAAGAATATTTTTTCCGAGGACCAGCAGAGCTTTGGTCATGGCCAAAAACTACCATCATGGAAGTATTGAAATAGACCTACGGCGGAATTACTTTTGATTTCAATTTTAAGGGGTGGGGGTCATTTTAAAGGCTCCTCGAGTTTTTCCATAAAAATTCTGCTTACATTTAGGGAACTAAATCAGGGAGTTACTATGGACAATAAAGTGGTATGTGGTCTCTGTGAAGGTCCTGGGAGCCTCTATCGCCAATCTGTATGACCACGTATCTGAAGAGGTCTGTAGTATATATAGACGAGCTAAAGGGCGACTCTGTAGATGAGCTGGAGGAAATCTGTATAAACGAGCTGAAGATAGTCTCTATAGCGGAGCTGAAGGTTATTTCTATAACGATCTGAATGCTTTCTTTACAGGCGAAATGGATGAAGTTTTTATATACAAGTTGATAGGAGTATTTATAGATGAGCTGAAGGGAGCATTTATAGGCGTGTTGAAGTTAGTCTTTACTGAATAGTTGAATGCAGCCTCCTTACATGAGAAGAAGCGGTCTCTATAAAAGAGCTGAAGGACTTCTCTATAGGCGAACTGAAGACAGATTTTACAAATGAGCTGAAGGAAGCCGATATAGACGACATAAAAGGAGTATGTTTAAACTAACTGCGGGGGATCTCTTTGGACGATGAAAGGAGTCTGTGAATACGTCTCTATAGGCGAGTTTAAGGTGTCGTTATATACTAGCGGAAAGAAGTATCTGTAGATAAGTTTCATTGTTGACGAACTGAAGGGTGTCTTTATAGACGAGCTTGATGATGTTACGAGTCATAAATGAATTCCAAGTATTCTTTACGAGTGCTGGCTTAAATGGCTCCAAAAGGAAGTGGTCTTCCTGGTATTTTTCCTAGACAGACACCCAGAAGCTAGTAATAAGTTTTCACCCCAGCCAGTTTCTCTCTTCCACAATAGAAGTCAAGCATCCACAGCGATTCTCATTCATCCACGGCCACCAACTAAAGCAGAGGAAAAAACCCAGTAACGCATAAAATTTTATTAGCCATTTGACCCATTTGATGTCATGCTCATTCTTCGCTTCTTCTCCATTACAACGTAAATTAACATATTTTTTATTATTGGATTGTTTTTTTTCTTGTTTTCTTTCTACAAAGTTTCGAAATTGCCAAATAAGCAACAATGAATTTTTGGTGGCCAATACAACACCACGACCAAAAGCAATAAAGACTTCGCCAAAAATTCAAGTCTAGGACAAATGGCTGGAAAGTTCCAATTTGGCTGTTAAACAGCAGCAGTGCGTCAAACTAAAAATATTACAAAAAACAACAACAACACAAACAACAATAATAATAATTGTAATAGCAACAACAAACATGAACTACTATTTACAACAATGTTCTTTAGTTATGTGTTCGTCATTCGAAGGGTGTTGTTGTGTTTAGCGGAAGGAGGAGGGGCTAGGGGAGATGGGCTTCTTGTTTTACATTATTCCGCCTAGTTGTTCGCCTTAACAGAGATTGTTTTATGGCGATAATATAATTAAAAGCCGACAAAAAACCCAAAAATATGTGAAACAAGAAGAAGAGGCAAAAGACAAAGAGCCAACAGAAAAAAAAAACATGAAGGCTAACATCATGGGCTCAGACTAGATTACCATGAAATTCTAGACAAACAAATACACTAAATAGAAGTCCTTATATATATATATATATATATAACATCCCCCTAAACCCCTTGCTAAGGCCGACTATATAGACGACACCCTTCAATTCATCTACAGAGACTCTATTCAGGTCGTTTATAAAGACTCCCTTCAGCTCGTCTATAAAAACTCCCTTCAGCTCGTCTATAAAGACTCCCTTCCGCTCGTCTATAGAGACTCCCTTCCGCTCGTCTATAGAGAGACTCCCTTCCGCTCGTCTATAGAGACTCCCTTCCGCTCGTCTATAGAGACTCCCGTCCGCTCGTCTATAGAGACTCCCTTCCGCTCATCTATAGAGACTCCTTTCCGCTCGTCTATAGAGACTCCCTTCCGCTCGTCTATAGAGACTCCCGTCCGCTCGTCTATAGAGACTCCCTTCCGCTCGTCTATAGAGACTCCCTTCCGCTCGTCTATAGAGACTCCCTTCAGCTCGTCTATAGAGACTCCCTTCAGCTCGTCTATAGAGACTCACTTCAGCTCGTCTATAGAGACTCCCTTCCGCTCGTCTATAGAGACTCCCTTCCGCTCGTCTATAGAGACTCCCTTCCGCTCGTCTATAGAGACTCCCTTCCGCTCGTCTATAGAGACTCCCTTCCGCTCGTCTATAGAGACTCCCTTCCGCTCGTCTATAGAGACTCCCTTCCGCTCGTCTATAGAGACTCCCTTCCGCTCGTCTATAGAGACTCCCTTCCGCTCGTCTATAGAGACTCCCTTCTGCTCGTCTATAGAGACTCCCTTCCGCTCGTCTATAGAGACTCCCTTCCGATCGTCTATAGAGACTCCCTTCCGCTCGTCTATAGAGACTCCCTTCCGCTCGTCTATAGAGACTCCCTTCCGCTCGTCTATAGAGACTCCCTTCCGCTCGTCTACAGAGACTCCATTCCGCTCGTCTATAGAGACTCCCTTCCGCTCATCTATAGAGACTCCTTTCCGCTCGTCTATAGAGACTCCCTTCCGCTCGTCTATAGAGACTCCCGTCCGCTCGTCTATAGAGACTCCCTTCCGCTCGTCTATAGAGACTCCCTTCCGCTCGTCTATAGAGACTCCCTTCCGCTCGTCTATAGAGACTCCCTTCCGCTCGTCTATAGAGACTCCCTTCCTCTCGTCTATAGAGACTCCCTTCCGCTCGTCTATAGAGACTCCCTTCCGCTCGTCTATAGAGACTCCCTTCCGCTCGTCTATAGAGACTCCCTTCCGCTCGTCTATAGAGACTCCCTTCCGCTCGTCTACAGAGACTCCATTCCGCTCGTCTATAGAGACTCCCTTCCGCTCGTCTATAGAGACTCCTTTCCGCTCGTCTATAGAGACTCCCTTCCGCTCGTCTATAGAGACTCCCTTCCGCTCGTCTATAGAGACTCCCTTCCGCTCGTCTATAGAGACTCCCTTCCGCTCGTCTATAGAGACTCCCTTTCGCTCGTCTATAGAGACTCCCTTTCGCTCGTCTATAGAGACTCCCTTTCGCTCGTCTATAGAGACTCCCTTTCGCTCGTCTATAGAGACTCCCTTCAGCTCGTCTATAGAGACTCCCTTCAGCTCGTCTATATAGAGACTCCCTTCAGCTGGTCTATATAGAGACTCCCTTCAGCTGGTCTATATAGAGACTCCCTTCAGCTGGTCTATATAGAGACTCCCTTCAGCTGGTCTATATAGAGACTCCCCTCAGCTCGTCTATAAAGAATCCCTTCAGCTCGTCTATAGAGACTCCCTTCAGCTCGTATATAGAGACTCCCTTCAGCTCGTCTATAGAGACTCCCTTCAGCTCGTCTATAGAGACTCCCTTCAGCTCGTCTATAGAGACTCCCTTCAGCTCGTCTATAGAGACTCCCTTCAGCTCGTCTATAGAGACTCCCTTCAGCTCGTCTCTAGAGACTCCCTTCAGCTCGTCTATAAAGACTCCCTGCAGCTCGTCTATAAAGACTCCCTGCAGCTCGTCTATAAAGACTCCCTGCAGCTCGTCTATAGAGACTCTCTTCAACTCGTCAATAAAGGCTCCGTTCAGTTCGACTATAGAAACTCTCTCACAGGTCGTCTATAGACACTCCCTTCAACGCGTCTATAGAGGCTCCCTTCCATTCGTTTAGATGATCCCTTCTGCTCGTCTCTCATCTCTGTACAGGGTCTCTACATATAGTCTATGTAGACTAGCTTCAGGTCGCCCACAGAGATTGCTTTCAGCTTGTCTATAGAGACTCGATTCAGCTGGTCTATAGAGGCTCCCTCTAACTTTTTCAGCTGATTGGTTCAACAATTTGTATATAAATGCTCTCAGGCCCTTCAGATCGACTATAGAGACTATCTGGAACTCCAGTTTGCCTATAGTCAATGTCTGCTATAATTCCTATATAAATATTACATAATTGTGGATCTTTCATCCCTTTCCCTTCCTCCCTTCAAAACACACTCCTTTCATCGTTTCGAAATTTCTCTCACCATACACTTCTAAACCTATCACAGGACATGTCAGCAATTTCGAAGTCACTGCAGCTGATCAAAAACGCGGGAACTGTAAATAGTATAGTTGTAAAAAAAAAAAATTGAGGCAGTAGAAAAACTCAAGTCTAGTTACAAACAATTACCGACACCTCCAAAATGACCGCCTCTACACTCTTAAATCGAAATAAAATTTAATTTTGTCATAGGCCTATTTTAACATTTTCATGATAGAAGTTTTTGGCCATGACCAAAACAACGCATTCCGGCAGTTAGGCTGCCGTTAAGGGTGCAGAGAAAGCTAACAGTGACCGGAAATACAATTGGAATAGCTGGCACAGGTGGAAATGATTATGGAAACGAATTTAGCGATTGGGTGTGGGATGAGAGAAGTGGTCAGTGGAAATTCAAGCGGAAGATTGTTTTCACTGGCGAAAAAAACAGGAGACTAAGAAAAATAATTTTTTACGCATTTCCTAACCTCCAACCCAATGAAATACCTATAAATAGAAAGTTATTTCCGAACATAGGGATTAAGGTAGATTTCTTCATTACAGGATGACAGGACAGTAGTCTAAATATTCTTAAAAAAAATCCTTACTTAGACGGGGCATAAACCTCAGACAAAATATCCGTTAAAAAATCCAAGCCAGTTTCCGTTGGTCCTTGGAAAAAATATTCTTTAAAAAATCCACGCCCAGGTTAGTTGGACCTTGGAAAAAATATTCTTTAAAAAATCCACGCCCAGGTTAGTTGGACCTTGGAAAAAATATTCTTTAAAAAATCCACGCCCAGGTTAGTTGGACCTTGGAAAAAATATTCTTTAAAAAATCCACGCCTAGCCTCTGTTGGTCCTTGGCAAAAAATATTCTTTAAAAAATCCACGCCTAGCCTCTGTTGGTCCTTGGCAAAAAATATTCTTTAAAAAATCCAAGCCTAGCCTCTGTTGGTCCTTGGCAAAAAATATTCTTTAAAAAATCCACGCCTAGCCTCTGTTGGTCCTTGGCAAAAAATATTCTTTAAAAAATCCACGCCTAGCCTCTGTTGGTCCTTGGCAAAAAATATTCTTTAAAAAATCCACGCCTAGCCTCTGTTGGTCCTTGGCAAAAAATATTCTTTAAAAAATCCACGCCTAGCCTCTGTTGGTCCTTGGCAAAAAATATTCTTTAAAAAATCCACGCCTAGCCTCTGTTGGTCCTTGGCAAAAAATATTCTTTAAAAAATCCACGCCTAGCCTCTGTTGGTCCTTGGCAAAAAATATTCTTTAAAAAATCCACGCCTAGCCTCTGTTGGTCCTTGGCAAAAAATATTCTTTAAAAAATCCACGCCTAGCCTCTGTTGGTCCTTGGCAACAAATATTCGTTAAAAAATCCACGCCTAGCCTCTGTTGGTCCTTGGCAACAAATATTCTTTAAAAAATCCACGCCTAGCCTCTGTTGATTCTTGGAACAAATATTCTTTAAAAAATCCAAGCCTAGCCTCTGTTGGTCCTTGGCAAAAAATATTCTTTAAAAAATCCACGCCTAGCCTCTGTTGGTCCTTGGCAAAAAATATTCTTTAAAAAATCCACGCCTAGCCTCTGTTGGTCCTTGGCAAAAAATATTCTTTAAAAAATCCACGCCTGGCCTCTGTTGATTCTTGAAAGAAAATATTTTTTAAAAAATCCACGCCTAGCCTCTGTTGGTCCTTGAAAGAAAATATTCTTTAAAAAATCCACGCCTAGCCTCTGTTGGTCCTTGAAAGAAAATATTCTTTAAAAAATCCACGCCTAGGTTCTGGTGGTCCTTGAAAGAAAATATTCTTTAAAAAATCCACGCCTAGCCTCTGTTGGTCCTTGGCAAAAAATATTCTTTAAAAAATCCACGCCTAGCCTCTGTTGGTCCTTGGCAAAAAATATTCTTTAAAAAATCCACGCCTAGCCTCTGTTGGTCCTTGGCAAAAAATATTCTTTAAAAAATCCACGCCTAGCCTCTGTTGGTCCTTGAAAGAAAATATTCTTTAAAAAATCCACGCCTAGCCTCTGTTGGTCCTTGGCAAAAAATATTCTTTAAAAAATCCACGCCTAGCCTCTGTTGGTCCTTGAAAGAAAATATTTTTTTAAAAATACACGCCTTGTCTCTGTTGGTCCTTGGCAAAAAATATTCTTTAAAAAATCCACGCCTAGCCTCTGTTGGTCCTTGGCAAAAAATATTCTTTAAAAAATCCACGCTTAGCCTCTGTTGGTCCTTGGAAAAAGTATTTGTTATAAAATGTCCTTTAAATTTCCCCCATTCTTTCTTCCTTCCACCTAATTAGTCATTCCACTCGGTTGGGCAAAGTGTGTTAATCCGACTGTCACATTAAGACCGCTCACTCAACTCGTTAAACAAAAATGTTTACGGTTGTTGATTTTTTTATTAAAATAAAAAAACAACAAAGTTGTCTTCTTCGCTTTGTCAACTGAGTTTTCCCCTTGCATGGTCCAAAAATACGACACAACAACAACAGCAACGACAAGAAAACATAAAACTTGTCATTTTTCTTTTTTTTATGAAAATTAGCCATTTTCCGGGCATGAAATGAAGCTGTAGCCGGCTGCCAACACTGGCGCAAGTGTTGATGTTCGGCTGTCACGGACTTTTATGATGACGATGATGAGTAGCGCGGCAGTCGAAGTAGGAAAAAAAGAAGAAGGATGTTTATCCAAAGCCACAGAAATAAACAACCCAAAGGACAAACGCACACACACACACATACAATCACACTCCCATATTTCATGCAGCCTCTCTACTAAATGCGATTTCTTTCTCCTAGAATCGGTGTATGTGTGTGCGGATTTTTAATATAATTTTTTAATACAGAAAAACTAGCATCGACTAAGTTTCCGGAATGAAGTGGAAAATTTGGTGGAGAGGAGTTTTTTTTTATTTTATGAAATAAAAAAATGCTTCAGCGGAACTAAGTTTAAACACAGGGGTCAGAGTGGAGACATTTATCTTCGCCTTCAGCCCAGCCACACAAAAAGAGGTTTCAGTTTTTTGTTATAAAGTTTTGAGGATACTTCTAAATTGTAGTTTCGAAAGAAGTTCTGTCTTTTGCCAAAGTGGTCTTTAAGTACTTTTTTTTGGGGGGGAAATGTTCTTTGCGGAAAGTTAGACTCCGTTTTGTGGGTCCCAGTCCGATTGGCCTCTTCAAAAGTTATTCTAGTTTCCATTTAAAAAATTAACATTGCCCGGCTGGAAATAACCAAAAACTATCTTTTAATTGCCTTAAGTAGGCTCCTGCCAGCCTGCCTGTCTTGGTGATTATACTTTATGCACTTCATTCCACTTCTTCTATTTATTTTTATTCATTTTGTCTGTGGTGCCTTTGCGTGTGCATCTGTGTAAGTGTGTCCGTAGCAGCATCATAAAAATTGCAAAAACCGCTTGGTTTTTAATTCAGCTGAGTAATTTATGCTCATAAAATCCGCCATAAATGAAATACTGTTTTTCATTCATTATTAATGTTTTCTCATAAATGAAAAAATGCTTAGGGATATTTTTCCAAGGACCAACTAACCTAGGAGTGGATTTTTTAAAGAATATTTTTCTCCAAGGACCAACTAACCTAGGCGTGGATTTTTTAAACAATATTTTTCTCCAAGGACCAACAGAGGCTAGGCGTGGATTTTTTAAACAATATTTTTCTCCAAGGACCAACTAACCTAGGCGTGGATTTTTTAAAGAATATTTTTCTCCAAGGACCAACTAACCTAGGCGTGGATTTTTTAAAGAATATTTTTCTCCAAGGACCAACAGAGGCTAGGCGTGGATTTTTTAAAGAATATTTTCTTTCAAGGACCAACAGAGGCTAGGCGTGGATTTTTTAAAGAATATTTTCTTTCAAGGACCAACAGAGGCTAGGCGTGGATTTTTTAAAGAATATTTTTCTCCAAGGACCAACTAACCTAGGCGTGGATTTTTTAAAGAACATTTTTCTCCAAAGACCAACTAACCTAGGCGTGGATTTTTTAAAGAATATTTTTCTCCAAGGACCAATAGAGGCTAGGCGTGGATTTTTTAAAGAATATTTTCTTTCAAGGACCAACAGAGGCTAGGCGTGGATTTTTTAAAGAATATTTTTCTCCAAGGACCAACAGAGGCTAGGCGTGGATTTTTTAAAGAACATTTTTCTCCAAAACCAACTAACCTAGGCGTGGATTTTTTAAAGAATATTTTTCTCCAAGGACCAACTAACCTAGGCGTGGATTTTTTAAAGAATATTTTTCTCCAAGGACCAATAGAGGCTAGGCGTGGATTTTTTAAAGAATATTTTCTTTCAAGGACCAACAGAGGCTAGGCGTGGATTTTTTAAAGAATATTTTTCTCCAAGGACCAACAGAGGCTAGGCGTGGATTTTTTAAAGAACATTTTTCTCCAAAACCAACTAACCTAGGCGTGGATTTTTTAAAGAATATTTTTCTCCAAGGACCAACTAACCTAGGCGTGGATTTTTTAAAGAATATTTTTCTCCAAGGACCAATAGAGGCTAGGCGTGGATTTTTTAAAGAATATTTTCTTTCAAGGACCAACAGAGGCTAGGCGTGGATTTTTTAAAGAATATTTTTCTCCAAGGACCAACAGAGGCTAGGCGTGGATTTTTTAAAGAATATTTTCTTTCAAGGACCAACAGAGGCTAGGCGTGGATTTTTTAAAGAATATTTTTCTCCAAGGACCAACAGAGGCTAGGCGTGGATTTTTTAAAGAATATTTTTCTCCAAGGACCAACAGAGGCTAGGCGTGGATTTTTTAAAGAATATTTTTCTCCAAGGACCAACAGAGGCTAGGCGTGGATTTTTTAAAGAATATTTTTCTCCAAGGACCAACAGAGGCTAGGCGTGGATTTTTTAAAGAACATTTTTCTCCAAAACCAACTAACCTAGGCGTGGATTTTTTAAAGAATATTTTTCTCCAAGGACCAACTAACCTAGGCGTGGATTTTTTAAAGAATATTTTTCTCCAAGGACCAATAGAGGCTAGGCGTGGATTTTTTAAAGAATATTTTCTTTCAAGGACCAACAGAGGCTAGGCGTGGATTTTTTAAAGAATATTTTTCTCCAAGGACCAACAGAGGCTAGGCGTGGATTTTTTAAAGAATATTTTCTTTCAAGGACCAACAGAGGCTAGGCGTGGATTTTTTAAAGAATATTTTTCTCCAAGGACCAACAGAGGCTAGGCGTGGATTTTTTAAAGAATATTTTTCTCCAAGGACCAACAGAGGCTAGGCGTGGATTTTTTAAAGAATATTTTTCTCCAAGGACCAACAGAGGCTAGGCGTGGATTTTTTAAAGAATATTTTTCTCCAAGGACCAACAGAGGCTAGGCGTGGATTTTTTAAAGAATATTTTTCTCCAAGGACCAACAGAGGCTAGGCGTGGATTTTTTAAACAATATTTTTCTCCAAGGACCAACAGAGGCTAGGCGTGGATTTTTTAAAGAATATTTTTCTCCAAGGACCAACAGAGGCTAGGCGTGGATTTTTTAAAGAATATTTTTCTCCAAGGACCAACAGAGGCTAGGCGTGGATTTTTTAAAGAATATTTTTCTCCAAGGACCAACAGAGGCTAGGCGTGGATTTTTTAAAGAATATTTTTCTCCAAGGACCAACAGAGGCTAGGCGTGGATTTTTTAAACAATATTTTTCTCCAAGGACCAACAGAGGCTAGGCGTGGATTTTTTAAAGAATATTTTTCTCCAAGGACCAACAGAGGCTAGGCGTGGATTTTTTAAACAATATTTTTCTCCAAGGACCAACAGAGGCTAGGCGTGGATTTTTTAAAGAATATTTTTCTCCAAGGACCAACAGAGGCTAGGCGTGGATTTTTTAAACAATATTTTTCTCCAAGGACCAACAGAGGCTAGGCGTGGATTTTTTAAAGAATATTTTTCTCCAAGGACCAACAGAGGCTAGGCGTGGATTTTTTAAACAATATTTTTCTCCAAGGACCAACAGAGGCTAGGCGTGGATTTTTTAAAGAATATTTTTCTCCAAGGACCAACAGAGGCTAGGCGTGGATTTTTTAAACAATATTTTTCTCCAAGGACCAACAGAGGCTAGGCGTGGATTTTTTAAAGAATATTTTTCTCCAAGGACCAACAGAGGCTAGGCGTGGATTTTTTAAAGAATATTTTTCTCCAAGGACCAACAGAGGCTAGGCGTGGATTTTTTAAAGAATATTTTTCTCCATGGACCAACAGAGGCTAGGCGTGGATTTTTTTAAGAATATTTTTCTCCAAGGACCAACAGAGCCTAGGCGTGGATTTTTTAAACAATATTTTTCTCCAAGGACCAACAGAGGCTAGGCGTGGATTTTTTAAACAATATTTTTCTCCAAGGACCAACAGAGGCTTGGCGTGGATTTTTTAAACAATATTTTTCTCCAAGGACCAACAGAGGCTTGGCGTGGATTTTTTAAACAATATTTTTCTCCAAGGACCAACTAACCTAGGCGTGGATTTTTTAAACAATATTTTTCTCCAAGGACCAACCAACCTAGGCGTGGATTTTTTTAAACAATATTTTTCTCCAAGGACCAACTAACCTAGGCGTGGATTTTTTAAAGAATATTTTTCTCCAAGGACCTACTAACCTAGGCGTGGATTTTTTAAAGAATATTTTTCTCCAAGGACCAACAGAGGCTAGACGTGGATTTTTTAAAGAATATTTTTCTCCAAGGACCAACTAACCTAGGCGTGGATTTTTTAAACAATATTTTTCTCCAAGGACCAACAGAGGCTAGGCGTGGATTTTTTAAACAATATTTTTCTCCAAGGACCAACAGAGGCTAGGCGTGGATTTTTTAAACAATATTTTTCTCCAAGGACCAACAGAAGCTAGGCGTGGATTTTTTTAAAGAATATTTTTTCCAAGGACCAACCAACCTAGGCTTGGATTTTAAGGGACTACAATAGTCCAGCTTTGGATTTTTTGAGAATATTTTTTCCAAGGACCAACTAGGCTTGGATTTTAAGGGACTACAATAGTCCAGCTTTGGATTTTTTGAGAATATTTTTTCCAAGGACCAACTAACTTAGGCATGGATTTTAAAGGACTACCAGAGCCCAGATTTGGATTTTTTAAGAATATTTTTTTCAAGGGATGGAATTGTTATAGAAAATATTTTTCATGAAGCAAGCTTGGTGTGAAGTTTTTAAAATTAATTTTCAATGAGTCAATCCATAATGAAATGAGAGCCTCTATAGAAGGGCTGAAAGGTAGCTTTGTGAGAAAGCCAAAGGGAATTAATATAGTATCTAAATAGAAATAGTAGAAAGGAGTCTATATAGAACACCGAGATCTATAGATCGATCTCAAGGATGCCTTTATAAACAACCTAAATGTCAGAGGTATATTTTTCCTCAAATCTATTTTTTATGGAAACATTCTTCAGCAACTGAGGACCTTAAATTTTTTTTCCAACCAACATTGACATAGATTTTTAATAAAATTTTCCCTGATCGAAGCTAGCTTAGATGGAGATTTTATAAAAAATTAATTTTTCCTTGACTCGAACTAGGCGAAAATATTTTAAACTACCTTTTTTCCATTCTCTATGTTTTCTTTTTATCCCATAATGAAGAAATCTACTTTATTTTTTCTACCCGGAAATGACTAGCTATTTGTAGGCAGTACATTTACTGGGAGGGGAGGAAATGCGTAAAACATTAATTTTCTTAGTCTGCCGGGGTTTTTTTTTCTCGCCAGTGAAAACAATCTTCCGCTTTAATTTCCACTGACCACCTCTCTCACTCCATACCCAATGCTAAATTCGTTTCAATATTCATTTCCACCTGTGCCAACTATTCCAATTGTATTTCCGGTCACTTTTAGTTTGCCTTGTGCCTTTAATGTTAGCCTAACTGCCTGACTGCGTTTCATTTGCCATGGCCAAAAGTTCAATTATAAAAAAAATGTTAAAATAGGCCTATGGCGAAATTACCTTTGATTTCTATGTACGGCGGGGCATTTGAAGGTGTCGGTAATTGTTTGTAACTAGACCTGGTATTTTTTTTATTTCCTCCATTTTTTCGATAACTATTCTATTTACAGGTTGAGTTTTTTGTTTTATGGTGATATTCGTTTTTTTTTGGTTGACCAGGAAAATTAATGATCAACTGCAGTGACTTCGAAATTATGGACATGTCGTCCTGCGGCCAGTTTGAATGAAGAAAAGTGACAAAAGTTTGTAGCAATGAAAGGAGTTTTTAGTTGCAGGGAGGAAGAGGCAGGGATAGGGGGTGAAGCAGGAATCTGAATTGTTATGGAGTCTTGCTGATGTGTATTTTTATAGTATGAAATATGCGTGGATTTTTTTTTAATTATGAATTTATTTATCGGCACCTAGCATCAAATATAAACCAGTAAGGAAAGTAGTAAAGTCGGACGGGGCCGACTATATGATACCCTTCACCACTATGGATATATTAAACAGGACTATTAACATGAAATTGGATGAAATAAAATATGTGATATTTATCTAAATGTGAATCTACCTATATATCCATAAGTTATATAAATCGACTTCAATCAAATATAAATAGGTTATCTGTTGGGCTATGTCTGTACTTCTAGAAAACGCAACTACGTAATTCTATGCTCAATTTTGTACGTTGTGCAAAATTTGATGCCAACCTGACTAGCATGAAGAGTTTGATGTCCAATTTACTTAAAATCGGGCGAAAATATATATGGAAGCTCTATCCAAATATATCGAAGGATATATAGGGACTTTGGTGCACCATTTACATGAAATCGGACGAAACTATATCTGAATCTGGGCCGATTTTCTCGAAACTGGGCAGACATCATTCTAGGCTCAATTCAGTACGTTATGCCAAATTTCCTGCAAATCGAAAGATATATAGGGACTTTGGGGCACCATTAACATGAAATCGGACGAAACTATATATGGGAGCTATATCTAAATCTGGACCGATTTTCTCGAAACTGGACAGACATCATTCTAGGCTCAATTCAGTACGTTATGCCAAATTTCCTGCAAATCGAAAGATATATTGGGACTTTGGTACACCATTTACCTTAAATCGGAGGAAGATATATACGGGAGCTATATCTAAATCTGAACCGATTTTCACGAAACTGGGCAGACATCATTCTAGCCTCAATTCAGTACGTTATGCCAAATTTCATGCAAATCGAAAGATATATAAGGACTTTGGTACACCATTTACCTTAAATCGGAGGAAGATATATACGGGAGCTATATCTAAATCTGAACCGATTTTCACGAAACTTTGCACACATCATTCTTGACTTAATTCAGTGCGCTATGCCAAATTTCGTGCAAATCGAAAGATATATAGGGACTTTGGTACGCCATTTACCAAAAATCGGCCGAAACCACATATGGGAGCTATATCTAAATCTGAACTGATTTTCACGAAACTTGGCACACATCTTTCGTGGCTCAATTCAGTACGCTATGCCAAATTTCGTGCAAATCGAAAGATTTTCAGGGTCTAAAGTCCGTAAATCGGGCAAAAATATATATGGGAGCTATATCTAAATCTGAACCGATTTTTCCCAATTTCAATAGGGTTCGTCCTTGGGCCAAACAAATGAGCTGTGCCAAATTTCATCCAAATCGGATCATAAATGCGACCTGTACTTTGTTTACAATTTAACATGGACAGACGGACAGACGGACGGACATGCATAAATCGATTCAGAAAGTGATTCTATGCATATTCTCAAAAGGAACCATGGGTCTATCTCGATTATTTTTGCCTGTTACAAACATATGCACAAAGACATAATACCCTGTACCACAGAGTGGTGAAGGATATAAAAACTTGGCCCCTGAAACTTTCAAAATATTCATTTCATTTTTATACCCTACACAACTATGTTGTCAGGGTATTTTAGCTTTGTGCAGCTCCAAGAGTTTGTAACGCCGCGAAATATTGTTCCTAGACCCACCTTTAAGTATACCGATCGTCATATCTCGACTAGCTGAGTCGATCTAGACATGTGTGTCCGTCTGTCCATTATAATTTGTAAACACGATACAGGCCACAGTTATGGACCAATCTTCACGAAATTTTGCATGTAGGATGGGTTCTGGCCAATGAAGACCCCTATTGTTTTTGGTAAAGATCGGTTAAGATTTAGAGGATGAAATGGACCACAAACTTTATTTTTGTCGGATTTTCTTGTCGCTCCAGATGTCGCAATTATGGCCCAGACACCGCGAATTTTTGCATGGAGAAGGGGATCTGGCCAAAGAATAAGCATACCTGATTTGATAAAGATCGGTCAATATTTAGAGGGTCAAATGGACCCTAACTTTTGTGTGAAAAATGGCAACATTCGTATTCTATTTTTACTCCTGAAGGACACAGACTCGTTAAATTGATAGCATATCCAAGAAGAGTGGTTGACCTTTAAATTGATACCAATTATATTGTCGGTTGTACTCGGATGTGGGAGTTACACTTACATATTTACAGGTGCTTATGTATTCATATATTATTTAGTAACACATTACCACACTAGAGAGCGGAAATATTGCGCTGATCGCTTTTAAATTTTCCATTCCAGAATCCAGATATGGTCAAGGACAACGGCTATAATTTTCGGTGATGATCAGATAATAATTTTCGAATGAATTGGACCAACAACTTAATTTTTTGTGTTTTTTTTCGATCTTTAGGCCACAATTGAAAGTCGAACACAAACCACCGCGAAGGCAGTCTGGCCAAGTAATTAGAAGAGCTGTACTAAATATTAGTAATATTTGGAATATATGTCAGTGTAAGGAAGAGGTGCAGTTTTTTTCTAATCGGACAACAGGGTGCAACTATCACGAAATATTGCCCAGGCTCGGAATAAATAGCCGCAGAAAGTTAGACTTTGATGGTAGTTGTGTAGGGTATCGTATGGTCGGTCCCGTCCGTCTATACTGCTCCGCTCACTGCTTATAGATAAATAAACAAATACTCCTCAATGCCTGAAAAAACTTTAATGGTGACTTTTTTTCTATAAAAAAAAATCCTCAGTAAAATTTCGATTGACTTTTTGTATTGAAAAAAATCTAGCTCTTTATTGAAGCAATGGTTTTAGGTCAGGATTTTTATTTTGCGAAAAAATATCCTTAATGGCATTGAGAAATTGTTTTCTATTAATAATCATTTTCGTATATAGAAGTTTATTCAAATGGGTCGTATGGTTGCTGTTAACACTCATACGGCACCTTGGCGTTTCCGACTTCTAAAACTGGAATAATAAAAAAGAACATCCGATTTTCAGACTTAATTTGAAGAGATTCTCCTTTACAGACCAGTGAACTGAGAAGCAATATATATGGATATGAATGGAATGGATTTTAAAACAAACAAAAAAAAATTTCAAAATGTTTTCCTTTCTCAGGCTGCCGTTTTTAAATTAGACCTCGGTTGCGTATGAGTTTCGACAGTAATAATACGACCCAGAGTATTTCAAATTTATCATCAGTTGAAAAAAATGTCCTAACTAACTGAGGATGATTTTTTTTCCTATTAGAAAAATCATCAGTTGCTGAGAATGACTTTTTTCTATAAAAAAAATTCATATTAAATAAGGATGCCTTTTTTCTATAGAAAAGCATGTCCTGAGCAACTGTGGATGACTTTTTTCTATAGAAAAAATTCTCAGTATCTAAGGATAACTTTTTTCTATTAAAAAATATTCAGTAAATTATTTTTCATAACGTTTTCCTTTCTATGCCGTCGTTTTGAAATTACACCTCGGTTGCGTATGAGTTTCGATAGTAATTATACGGCCCAGGGCATTTCGTGTTCAGTGAGAATTACTTTTATAATAAAAATATCCTCAGTAACTGAGGATGACTTTTTTTCTATAGACAAATTCATCATTTGCTGAGAATAATTTTTTTACTATAGGAAAAAATATACTTAAGAACTGAGGATAAGTTTTTTCTATAGATAAAAATATCCTCAGTAACTGAGGATTACTTTTTTTCTATAAAAAATATCCTCAGTAACTGAGGATGACTTTTTTCTATAGAAAAAAATATCCTCAGTAACTGAGGATAAGTTTTTCTATAGAAAAAAATATCCTCAGTAACTGAGGATAAGTTTTTTCTATAGAAAAAAATATCCTCAGTAACTGAGGATGACTTTTTTCTATAGAAAAAAACATCCTCAGTAACTGAGGATGAATTTTTATACCCTTCACCATACTGTAGTACAGGCTATTATGTCTTTGTACATATGTTTGTAACAGGCAAAAGGAATCGAGATAGACCCATGGTTCCTTTTGAGTCGATGTACGCATGTCCGTCTGTCTGTCCGTCCATGTATTTTTGTTAACAAAGTACAGGTTGCATTTATCATCCTATTTGCATGAAATTTGGCATAGGTCACTTATTTGGCCCAAGGACGAACCCAATTGAAATTGCAGAAAATCGGTTCAGATTTAGATATAGCTCCCATATATAGTTTCGCTCGATTTCATGTAAATGATGCACCAAACTCCCAACATTTGTCCGATTGGGACAACATTTTTGCACAGTGCACTGAATCAGATTCATGCTTATGTGTACGGAGTTTTGTTGGAATCGGTTCAGATTTAGATATAGCTCCCATATATAGTTTCGTCCGATTTTTTGGTGAATGATATACCAAACTCCCAATATGTGTGCGATTGGTACAGAATTTTGCACAGAGTACTGAATCATATTCAGATTGATATCTGCTAAATTTTGTTAAAATCGGTTCGGATGTAGACATAGATCCCATATATATAATTTCGTCCGATTTTTTGTGAATGATGCACCAAACTCCCAATATGTGTCCGATTGAGACAACATTTTGAACAAAGTACTGAATCATATTCAGATTGATGTCCGAGAAGTTTTGTTAAAATCTGTTCAGATTTAGACATAGCTCCCATATATAGTTTCGTCCGATTTGTTGGTGAATGATACACAAAACTCCCAATATTTGCCCAATTGAGACAACATTTTGCACAGAGTACTGAATCATATTCAGATTGATGTCTGCTAAGTTTTGTTAAAATCAGTTCAGATTTAGACATAGCTCCCATATATAGCTTTGTCCGATTTTATGTGAATGATACACAAAACTCCCAATATGTGTCCGATTGGGACAAAATTTTGCACAGAGTACTGAATCATATTCAGTTTGATGTCTGCTAAGTTTTTTTAAAATCGGTTCAGATTTAGGTATATCTCCCATATATAGTTTCGTCCGATTTTAGGTAAATGATGCACCAAACTCCCAATATGTGTCCGATTGGTACGAAATTTTGCACAGAGTTCTGAATTAGATCCAGACTGTTGTCTGCGAAGTTTTGTGAAAATCGGTTCAGATTTAGACATAGCTCCCATATATAGTTTCGTCCGATTTTGTGCACAAAACTCCCAATATTTACCCAATTGAGACAACATTTTGCACGGAGTACTGAATCATATTCAGATTGATGTCTGCTAAGTTTTTTTTAAATCGGTTCAGATTTAGATATAGCTCTTATATATAGTTTCATCCGATTTTTTGTGAATGATACACAAAACTCCCAATATGTGTGCGATTGGTACAAAATTTTGCACAGAATACTAATTTAGGTCCAGACTGATGTCCGCGAAGTTTTGTTAAAATCGGTTCAGATTTAGATATAGCTCCCATATATAGTTTCGTCCGATTTTTTGTGAATGATACACCAAACTCCCAAAATTTGTCCGATTGGGACAAAATTTTGCACGGAGTATTGCATTAGATCCAGACTGATGTCTACGAAGTTTTTTTTAAAATCGGTTCAGATTTAGATATAGCTACTATATTCATCCTATTCCTCCTATATTTCATCCGATTTTTTGTGAATGATACACCAAACTCCCAATATTTGTCTGATTGAGTAAAATTTTGCATAACGAATGCTATTGAGAAAAAAAAATTATGCGTGATAAGGTTTGTTGAAATCGGTTCAGATTTTGATATAGGTCTTATATATATAGGTCTTGACTCGATTTCAGGCAAATGGTACACCAATCCAAGAATCCAAGTCTGTTCGTTTGACATGCAATTTTCATTGATTTCAAAATGCTATGTGTATGGGGTTTTTCATATTTATCTAGATAACACATTTAATTTCGCCCGATTTCATCTCAATGGTCCTCCAAAGATTCTATGACCATTCTATCTACAGGATATTGTAGATATTAATATGTCCTGCATGTACCAAAGTGGTGAAGGGTATCATATAGTCGGCCCCATGCGACTTTTGAACTTTCCTTACTGGTTTCTATAGAAAAAAATGTCCTCAGTAACTGAGGATGATTTTTTTTATAGAAAAAATGGAGAATAACTTTTTTTCTATAGAAAATATATCCTTAGTTACTGAGCATGACTTCTTTACTACAAAAAAAGGGTTTTCTGTATGAATCCTCACTTTTTTCTCTCCACTTCCATTATTTTATTAAATTCGTATAATTTGACCTTTGTCTTGTGATTTACTATTGACCCCATTCCGATTTTATTTTATTTGTATTTGTCCAATGGCACAATAGTTTTTCATTTCTTTATAACCACTTAATTTGCTACACGCATTCGTTCAAACACACACACACAAACACAGGCACGCATTGCCATAATCCTCCAAAGGATATAATTTAGATTTCAAAAAAAAAACAAAAATAAAAACTGCAAATAAAACTAAAAACTCAAATAAATGAATGAAAAGTAACTTTGTCAGCCATTGGGACGCCAGGCCAACAAACACACACACTCAGACACACACGTACCCATACAATCATGCTTGCATACATAAATACGCACGCAGAGAGCACATATGAAGAATTCTTAATGACTTCCTATTTGCAATGAAGAAGAAGAACGAGCCACCAAAGCAAATTCCAATGGCATCGCACAAAAGGATGAACAAAAAAAATATAACCTCAAACTTTATTTGAGTTGAGAAAAGTGGGTGGGTGGGGGAACTTTATTTTGGAATTACAAAACAAGACATGATGAATCAGAGAAAAAAATAAATGTCCCGAAAAAAATAAAACAGAGAAAAATCACAAAACTTCAAATTTATTTACTTGTTGTCCTTGTTTTTTTTTTTTAAACTTTGCATTCCTACGTTTGTACGGTAAAGAGACAACAAAGAACAAAGGAGAAGAATTTTAACAAATGTCGATGTGTGTGGGTGTATGCTCCAAGTAGCAAAAAGGTACACATATATACACCCTCTCACTCTCTCCTCGCCAGCTAACAGCAACCATTTCAAGCTTTCATATCATAGAAAAAAAATAAAACTTTACCACAACAAAGCAAACACGCAAAAAGGAGGTGAGGAACTAGAAAAAGAACAAGAACAAGAGATATTGTAATAATAAAAATGTTACTCCTCTGTTGTATGAAAACCCATGAATATCAATGGGTGTATGTAAGAGCATACATATATGCAGATTTGTGTGTGTGTGTTTATGTGTGCCATTGTGTCTTTCATATCGCCTAGAATGTGGGTGTGTTGGTTTGTTTGTTTCTTTTGTGGGAAGAAGGCAAATGTTTTTCTTTTTTTGCAAAGCACAACATGTTGTAGAACAATAACGGGCCGAGGAAGAAGAAGAATAAGCAGCAGCAGTCGTAGCATGTTTAATCTGATAAGACAAAAACCAACAAAGACAACAACAAGAACAACCAGAACAACAACACATAGAGAAACAGATATTCTACCACTTACACAATAGACCCTACACCGAATCTACCACAACGCACCACACACACACCAAATGTAAACACTTTTATGGACGGTAAAAACAACAACAGGAACAAAAGCTACACGAACAGTAACAGCAACAACAATCACACAATCATAATACGACAACGACGACGACGAACACATTACCCACTGGAGAGTCATAAGTAGCAGTCGTGCCAACCCGATTAAGGAGCCAAAGCATGCTCGGCACTACAAATATGTTTATAACGGTATATCTTTATAATTTATGGTCATAATGTGTGGCTCGTTTCATTATATGAATGTGTGTGTATGTGTTCGTCTGTGTTTGTTTACATTAGTTAACTGTGACAATAACAAACAACTGTCACAGTGATTATTATCCACACACACAGACACTCACATACACACACAGTAATATTATTTAAATCTGGTTTTGGGAAAACAAATCATGCTCAGTAAATAATGATTTTTTTCTGTGAAAAAATTAACTTTAGTAATAGAGGTAGACTTGATTTCTATTGAAAAAAGTCCTTATTAAAACAGGAAAAAATCTATAATATTGTTTCTATATAATTTCAGGACATACTGAAAAACGCTGCTATTAGAAAATTCCGTCATTAACAGAAAAATTTGTTTTTATAAACAAAAACACTTAGGAATTTTTCCATAAACCAAAAATAAAAAAATTAACCTCATTTTTTCTATTGAAATATATTAGACAAATTTTTTCCAATAAAAAAAATAAACCAAACTTTCTGCGTATTTTTTCTATATAAAAAAGTCTGCCCCTTTAAGTCTTCCTCAACAAAATCAGTCCTCCTCCGTGATTAAGGAAAACAGTCATTCTCAAATTTTGCGTAACACAGTTACTAAGAACATTTTTTCTATATAGGATATTTTTTTATAAAAAAATCTCCTTAGTTACTGGGAATTTCCTTCAGTAGAAAAGGTCCTCTTCCGTTGTTTGAAAAAAGTCGTCTTCAATCACTGATGATATTTTTTTATAGAAAAAAATTCATCCTCAGTTACTGAAGACATATTTTTCTATAAAAAATAATGCTCAGATACTGAGGATTTTTTCTATAGAAAAAATCATACTCAGTTACTGAGGAAGTTTTTTTGTATATAAAAAATCATTCCCTGTAACTGAGGATATTTTTTCTATAGAAAAAAGTCATCCTCAGTAACGGAGGACATTTTTTCTATAGAAAAAAATTTTCCCGAGATACAGAGAATTTTTTTTCTACTGAAAATAGTCATCCTTAGTTACTGAGGATATTTTTTCTATAAAAAGAAGTTATCCTCATTTACGGAAGACACATTTTTCTGTAGAAAAAAGTCATCCTTGGATATAAAGCTTATTCGTTGCCTAAAATATATGGTATTCGGGTCCTAATTGTAGCATCTAGAGCGACTAGAAAAACAGACGAAAATTTTATTTGTTGGTCCATTTCATCACCAAAAACAAACGGGGTCTTCATGGGTAAAAACAAGTTAAAAATACTAAATTTCTTGTCGATTGGTCCATAAATGTGTTCTGTACAGTGTTTACAAATTATAATAGATGGGCACACCTAGTCAAGATGTGATGGGTCTAGGACCAATATTTCGTGGCGTTACAAACTCATGGGTTCACTCGAAGCTATAAAACTCTCATTTTTTTGTATAGGAAAAATACGCCTCCTTCTTACATAAAATCAACCCCAGTTACTTTATAGGTTTAAAGATTTTTAAGATTAAGATTGAACGATTCGTTTCTATAGAAAACAATCAATCCCAGTTACTGCGGATATTTTTCTATGGGTATAACATTTTTACTTACTAATGATGACCTTGAAATACCGTGGGTCGCATTATTATTTTTTGAAAAAAAAAATTTTTCAAAATGTACAATTCCTTATTTTTTTTTTAAATAAGCATCCTCATTCATACTGAGAAATCGAAAATTACTGACCATTTTTTCTACTCGAAAACAAATCCAATGTGTCGTATGATTGCTGTCAATACTCATACGCCAATGTGGTGTGTATGACTTCTGATAACTTTGAATAATAAAATGGTCATTGGATTTTCAACAACAATTTCAAGAGATTTTCCCTCTAAGGTACACGGAACACGTTGGATATTTACAAAATTGACAATATGAATAGAAAAACTTCCTCTGTTTCCATGGAATTTTATTCTTTAAAGGTATTTTATTCGGATCCTCAAGAAAATTTCTTTCCTCTGGCATACAGAAAATACAGATACTACTTTTCAAATCTTCTACATAGATTTCTTTCAGCTCGTCTATAGAGACTCCTATAGAGAAACCACTAAATTCGGCTATAAAGCCTACCGCTCTCTTTAGCTGTCTGGCTCTAAAGATTGTCGGTAGAGTCTCTCACACCCATCTATAAACTCTAAATAGCAATGTGGAATGACAATAGTTGCTCACAATTATTAAAAAAAAAAATTCCTTAATTGTGATGTTTTTTTCCATTGCCTCGACTAATGTATCTTTCATCGAAACCTCCTCTCGGAAAACCTAATTTTCCCAATTGCAAAAAAACGAAAAGTTGTAGAATATATAGAGGAAATAGAAAAACTCATGTCTAGTTACAAAAAATTACCAACACCTACAAATGTCCTTTACCTTCTCAAATAGAAATCAACGGTAATTTCTTTTTTTTTATTAATTTCTCTTTCGAGATGAGCTACATGATCGGAGTTGCAGTGAAAAGGAAAGCCAGAGAGATACTACATTCCCACCATTATGCGACGCGTTTCGCCGTTGGTTAAGCGGCTCATCAGTCATATTGGGCAATGTTGCTTACAAACGTATTTACTTGATAAGTTCTATTTATGTCGACTATTGTTGCGAAATTTCATCTACGAATTAAATTCAAGGTTCGGACATTTGGCATCACACCAGAACATTCCTTTTCAGAGCAAATTTTTCTTGTAGTGACGGACTTCTTTTCCATACAGACTACAATATTTTTCTTCAGTGGTATGCAACTGCATATTGTGCAACCTTAGGAAGATAAGGAGGTGGCTTTGAACGCTAAGGCGCCGGACAACAATCAACATATGCCATGGGAACCACGGTTCAAATCCCAGCCAGCTGAATTTTTGAGTTTTATGCCGTTTTAGGGCAAAGGATTTTTATACCCTACACAACTATGTTGTCAGGGTTTTATAGCTTTGTGCAGCCCCAAGAGTTTGAAACGCCGCGAAATATTGGTCCTAGACCCACCTTAAAGTATACCGATCGTCATATCACGACTAGTTGAGTCGATCTAGACATGTGTGTCCGTCCGTCTGTCCATTATAATTTGTAAATACGATCCAGTCCACAGTTATAGACCAATCTTTACTAAATTTTGTATGCAGAATGGTTTCTGGCCAATGAAGACCCCTATTGTTTTTGGAAAATATCGGTTAATATTTATGGGAAGAAATGAACCCAATACTTAATTTTTGTCGGTTTTTCTGGTCGCTCCAGTAGGTATATTCTGTAACTTTTAACAACATTCGATATTGTTTAATTTTCTTTTGTTATTGTAAAAACAACAAAACAAACAAATGAAATTGTTGTAAAATAAACAATGTCGAAAGTTGTTAAAAAGTTACAGAATAGGCCTACAGGTCGGTCAATATTTAACGGGTCAAATGGACCCTGACTTTTGTGTGAAAAGTGACTAAATTTGACAAAATTTCTATGGCGTATATATTTACCCATGTAGGACGTAGAGTTGAAAGGATATCCAAGAGTAGTGGTTCGCCTTTAAATTGATACCAATTATATTGTCTTATGTACTCGGATGTGGGAGTTATACTTGCTTACGTATTCATATATTATGTAATAAACCATTACCACAATAGAGCTCCGAAATATAGCGCTGATCGCTTTGAAATGTTCCATGAGGTTCCAGTTATGGTCAAAGACAACGCCTATAATTTTCGGTGATGATCAGGTAATAATTTTGCAATGAAGTGGACCGAAAACTTAATTTGTTTGTGTTTTTATACCCTTCACCACACTGTGGTACAGGGTATTATGTCTTTGTGCATATGTTTGTAACAGGCAAAAGGAATCGAGATAGACACATGTTTCCTTTTGAGAATATGCATAGAATCACTTTCTGAGTCTATTTATGCATGTCCGTCTGTCTGTCGATGTTAAATTGTAAACAAAGTACATGTCGCATTTATGATCCAAATTGGATGAAATTTGGCATAGGTCACTTATTAGGTCCAAGGACGAACCCTATTGAAATTGGAAAAAAATCGGTTCAGATTTAGATATAGCTACGATTTAAGGTAAATGGTGTACCAAATACCCTATATATCTTTCGATTTGCACGAAATTTGGAACAGCGAACTTAATTAGGTCTAAAATCATGTGTGTTAAGTTTCGTGAAAATCGGTTCAGATTTTGATATAGCTCTCATATATATTTTCGTCCGATTTAACGTAAATAATGTTCCAAAGTCCCTATATATCTTTCGATTTGCACGAATTTTGGCATAGCGTACTGAATTAAGTCTAGAAATATGTGTGCAAAATTTCGTGAAAATCGGTTCAGATTTATATATAGCTCCCATATATATTTTCGTCCGATTTAAGGTAAAGGGTGTACCAAAGTCCCTACATATCTACCGATTTGCACGAAATTCGACATAGCGTACAGAATAAGGTCTAGAATGATGTCTGCCAAGTTTCATAAAAATCGGTTCAGATTTAGATATAGCTCCCATATATATTTTCGTCCGATTTAACGTAAATGGTGTACCAATGTACCTATATATCTTTCGATTTGCACGAAATTTGGCATAGCGTACAGAATAAGGTCTAGAATGATGTGTGTTAAGTTTCCTCGAAATCGGTCCCGATTTAGATATTGCTTTCATATATATTTTCGTCCGATTTAAGGTAAATGGTGTACCAAAGTCCCTACATATCTTTCGATTTGTACGAAATTTCGCATAGCGTACAGAATAAGATCTAGAATGATGTGTGCAAAGTTTCGTGAAAATCAGTCCAGATTTAGATTTAGCTCTCATATATATTTTCGTCCGATTTAAGGTAAATGGTCCACCAAAGTCCCTATATATACTTCGAGGTAAATAATGCACCAAAGTCCCTTTATATGCTTCGATTTGCACAAAATTTGGCTTGGCGTACTAAATTGAGTCTAGAATGATGAGTGGTGAGTTTCGGGGAAAATCCGTTTAGATTTCGACGTATCTCCCATATATATTTTCGTCCGATTTTATGTAAATAGCGCACCAAACTCCCTATATACCCTTCGACTAGCACAAAATTTGGCATAGCGTACTGAATTAAGTCTAGAAAGATGTGTGTTAATTTTCATGAAAATCGGTTCAGATTTAGATATAGCTCCCATATATAGATTATATTTTTAACAACGCGGCGTACCGAATAGCGTGTAGCTAATTTGCTATAAATCGTTTTCCATAAATTTTCCCCATGTTACGCAGACAGCTCTAAATCTGCTCGAATGAAATTAAAGTAAGGATAGGGTGGAGAAAGAGGGAACATAGACATGCAATTGTTAGGATACATATGTACAATATACCCAAAGTGGTGAAGGGTATCATATAGTCGACCCAGTCCGACTTTACTACTTTCTACTGGTTTTTATTAAAAAATATTTTTATTTTTCATCTTCCAACAGAAGCTTGAAGGTTGCGTATACGTACCGGCAGCACTCATACGACCCACTGTTCAAAATCTATTCCTTTTGCATTTTTTTCTACATTTAAAAAGAAAATATTTAACAAGAATTATTAATTTTTTATAACACACAAAATGCATTTATCTGATTTATTATTGTAAATGTTTCCTTTAATTTATGGGCTATATTTTTATTTTATAATAACAACGACAAAATTATATTATTATGTATATATGATAAAATGTTATACAAATATGACTTTATGATATGTTAATAAAAGAAAATATCGACATATGACAAAATTATTAGTAAAGTGATTTTTGTTGTTCAACGAACAACACACACACGCGAATGAGACACACACATTCGGATACAATAAAAATATTTATTTAATTAAATGTACACGGAAATGTCATTAAAATTCTGGTTAATGGGAGGCGTGAGTGTGGAAAGTGAAACGAACAGCAACAAAAATGTAAACAATGTGAATAACTCACGTGATGTTTGGTAGAAGAGACATGTGAATGTCGAAATAAAATGTTTTGAATAATTATTTCCTGTTTTAAAAGTTAGAAAAGAAAGGAAAAGGCATACAAGTTCATGGGGTCGTATAATTGCTGACAACACTCATACGCAACCTAGGTACAAGGGATTTTGTTTTGTAATTATTGTAAAGAACATAAGAGACATTTTTTGAGAATACTTTTTTTGTCATGTTTCGTTTATGTTCACTAATGGATAGAAAAGCCTCCAATGGAATATATTTAAAGAGTTTTTTTTTATTTATAGTATATTTACACTTTACTGGATTTCCTTAACATAGTGGGTTTAAGTTGTCAATTCCATTGGATATTTGTCACATAAATCTTCATATAGGTAGTAGGTTAAACAGGTAAACAGGTTCTAATGTATATGCCATTTTAGACTCCATATAATAATACGTTCCGATTAAATGTATAATTATTCCAAAACAAATATTATAATGATAGAATTAAAAAAAAAAATGTGAATACATAGGGTCGTATGAATGTTGTCACTACTCATACGTCACCCAGGTCACTAGTGAGTAGATGATTTTTTTTCAGCGGATGAAAAGGTAAATTACAAATCTAACTTTTCTCCAAATTAACCGGGAATTTTTTTCTCGGACACATATCAACTGATAAACATTTTTATCAGACTTTTTGGATCGATAACGTCGCAATCAAATTAACAAGACATACTGTAAGGACTACTACTGGTAATAAAATCAGAAGATGTCAATAAGAAACGGAACAGCCATCAACAGAAGACTGGCCTCGAAAATCGCCGTAATGATAAGTTGAGTTTCAACACCATATCTAACCAATAAAATGGTCACGATTTTGATTGAGGTATTTCCTAACTAGTAAAGGTTTTTTCGAGCCTGGGCAATATTTCGTGATATTTGTAACCTCTTGACCGATTAGAGATCAACAGCACCTCTTCCATACACTGACATGTTTTCCGTATATTCCAAATATTCAGTAAAGCATTTGTAATTACTTGTCCAGATTCCCCTCACCGTTGGTTGTGTTGTGATGTCCGGCTTATAATTGTGGCCTAGGTGTTGTCCTTGAGCCTAACTGCAGCTTCATGGAAGATATCAAAGCGATCAGCGCAATATTTTCGCCCTCTAGTGTGGTAATGGGTTACTAAATAAAATATGAATATTGAATAATATATGAATATATTGGATATACTATCAACTTCTCGGGTCTATGTCCTGCAGGAGTAAATATATACACTATAGAATACAAATTTTGTCATTTTTCACACAAAAGTCAGGGTCCAATTGACCCGCTAAATATTGACAGATCTTTATCAAAACAGGCATGCTTATTCTTTGGCCCGATCCCCTTCTCCATGTAAAAATTCGCAGTGTTTGTGCCATAATTGCGGCCTCTAGAGCGACCAGAAAAACCGATAAAAATTAAGTATTTCATCCCCTAGATATTAACCGATCTTTACCAAAAACAATAGGGGTCTTCATTGGCCAGAACCCATCCTACATGCAAAATTTTGTGAAGATTGGTCAATAACTGTGGCCTCTATCGTGTTTACAAATTATAATGGACAGACGGACGGGCACACATGTCTAGATCGACTCAGCTAGTCGAGATATGATGATCGGTATACTTAAAGGTGGGTCTAGGACCAATATAGCTTTGTGAGAATATGCATAGAATCACTTTCTGAGTCGATTTATGCATGTCCGTCCGTCTGTCTGTCCATGCTACATTGTAAACAAAGTACAGGTCTCATTTATTATCCGAATTGGATGAAATTTGACATAGGTCACTTATTTGGCCCAAGGACGAACCCTATGGAAATTGGGATAAAACGGTTCAGATTTAGGTATAGCTCCCATACATATTTACGTCCGATTTAATGTAAATGGTATACCAAAGTCCCAATATATCTTTCGATATGCACGAAACTTGACACAGAGTACTGAATTTAGTTTATACTAATGTGTGCTAAGTTTCGTGAAAATCGGTCCAGATTCAGATATAGCTCACATATATATTTTCGTCCGATTTAATAAAAATTGTGTGCCAAAGTCCCTATATATCCTTCGATTTGCACGAAATTTGGCAAAGCGTAATGAATTAGGTCTGGAATGATGTGTGTTAAGTTTTCTCTAAATCGGTCCAGATTTAGATATAGCTCCCATATATATTTTCGTCCGATTTAATGTAAATGGTGTATCAATATCCCTATATATCCTTCGATTTGCACGAAATTTGGCACAGCGTACTGTATTAAGCCTAGAATGATGTGTGCTATGTTTTGCAAAAATTGATTCAGATTCGGATATAGCTCCCATATATATTTTTGTCCGATTTAATGTAAATGGTCCACCAAAGTCCCTATATATCATTCGATTTACACGAAATTTGGCATAGCCTAATGAATTAGGTCTGGAATGATGTGTGTTAAGTTTTTTAAAAACGGTCCAGATTTAGATATAGCTCCCATATATATTTTCGTCCGATTTAATGTAAATTGTGCACCAAAGACCCTATGTATCTTTCGAGTTGCACAAAATTTGTCATAGCAATAAATTTTTGCGGCGTACCGAATAGCGTGTATCAATTTTGCTATAAATCGATTTCCATATATTTGTCCCATGGCACACAGACGACTCTAAATCTTCCCGAATATAATTAAATTTATAATAGGTTGCAGAAAGACATGGCTATGTTCCTTCGAAGGAACATTGGCATACAATTGTAAGGATACATATGTACAATATACACAAAGTGATGAAGGGTATCATATAGTCGGCCCAGACCGACTTTACTACTTTCCTTACTGTTTTTTTATAATTTTAAAATCATTTTAATTATTCTTAAAATTCTACTTCATTACCTAGCCTCTATTAATATTTTTAGCCAACTATTATAATCAATTATTAAAAAACATCCCGCCACTTAGTATCCTTCTTAATAGATTTTTTGTTTCCATTCCCCCCATCTAAAGAGCTTTAGCCGTTCAAATAACAAATCAAAATCTAACACTTTGCTATCCTTCTTCTCTCTCTCTCTCTCTCTCTCTCTCTCTCTCTCCATTCGGCCCACCCCAGTCCCTCAAGGTGTAAATAAAATAAACACACCTTGGCAATCGTTTATATTTGTCAAACAGTTGTCTGCTATTTCTCCTACCAACACTAATGGTCTTCTTCCCCATTCTTTCTCCCATTCTTCGTCCATCCTCTCATCACGAAATCCACGTTAGCGTTATAAAATCTCATTAACAAAAATACAACAAAGCAGTAACTTTTTTTTTCTACTCAGAACTACCATGAAATGGTGAAAAAAAAAAATATGTTCTGAAAGTTTCAAGAGCTAAGCACTTCAGAAGCTAAATTTTTGTTTTGTTTTGTTTCCATGTGTAGGTGGTGATGGTATGTCAGAAATTGTATAAATATACATACAAACATATGTGAGAATATCTGCTAGACTATCATGTTAAATATGTGACTTTTTTCCAACTTAAGCTTGCCACTCACACAATTTATAGTTACAATATAACATAGCATACATAGGCAGTAGTATGTATGTGAGCTTGTGTGTGTGCAGTTATCTAAGAAGACATATAGTTTTATTAATGAGCAACCCCATTTGCATATTATTAAAAATGTCAACCGCATACACACACCAACACACTTAGGCAAGTTTTCTATGTGTCGAACATGTTAACAGTTCTCTGATGAGTAGAACGACAACAGCAACAACAACAACAAATCATTGGAGAATAGTAATAATATGTAAATTTGTGAGACATGTACACATACATAGACTCTATCTCAATTGTTTAGATATGCTCTTGAATTTGTATGCCAATGGCAAATGGGGAAGAACCCAAGTTTGCCATAAATAAGCTGTGGATGTGTTGATGAGTTCGGGGGATTTCAATTTGTGATATGAAAGGAATGGGAACTTAAAAGAAAGGGATATAAACAACTACAGAACATTTGAAGATAGAAAATTCTCAATTTCTTCGATTTGTTTTAGAGTTCATTAGAGTCCTAAAAAAAATATGTTCATTCATATTCTAACCCAATTTCTTTGAAAATAGTGGAAAATACCCACCGCAATAATATACCAATAGGAGTAACAGATCAAGAACAATGGTATATAAAGGGTGATTTTTTTTGAGGTTAGGATTTTCATGCATTAGTATTTGACAGATCACGTGGGATTTCAGTCATGGCGTCAAAGAGAAAGATGCTCAGTATGCTTGGACATTTCATCATGAATAGACTTACTAACGAGCAACGCTTGCAAATCATTGAATTTTATTACCAAAATCAGTGTTCGGTTCGAAATGTGTTTCGCGCTTTACGTCCGATTTATGGTCTACATAATCGACCAAGTGAGCAAACAATTAATGCGATTGTGACCAAGTTTCGCACTCAGTTTACTTTATTGGACATTAAACCAACCACACGAATGCGTACAGAAGAGAATATTGCGTCTGTTTCTGAGAGTGTTGCTGAAGACCGTGAAATGTCGTTTCGTCGCCGTTCGCAGCAATTGGGTTTGTGTTATTCGACCACATGGAAGATTTTACGCAAAGATCTTGGTGTAAAACCGTATAAAATACAGCTCATGCAAGAACTGAAGCCGAACGATCTGCCACAACGTCGAATTTTCAGTGAATGGGCCCTAGAAAAGTTGGCAGAAAATCCGCTTTTTTATCGACAAATTTTGTTCAGCGATGAGGCTCATTTCTAGTTGAATGGCTACGTAAATAAGCAAAATTGCCGCATTTGGAGTGAAGAGCAACCAGAAGCCGTTCAAGAACTGCCCATGCATCCCGAAAAATGCACTGTTTTGTGTGGTTTGTACGCTGGTGGAATCATTGGACCGTATTTTTTCAAAGATGCTGTTGGACGCAACGTTACGGTGAATGGCGATCGCTATCGTTCGATGCTAACAAAATTTTCGTTGCCAAAAATGGAAGAACTGAACTTGGTTGACATGTGGTTTCAACAAGATGGCGCTACATGCCACACAGCTCGCGATTCTATGGCCATTTTGAGGGTAAACTTCGGAGAACAATTCATCTCAAGAAATGGACCTTTAGACTATTTTTTGTGGGGCTACGTCAAGTCTAAAGTCTACAGAAATAAGCCAGCAACTATTCCAGCTTTGGAAGACAACATTTCCGAAGAAATTCGGGCTATTCCGGCCGAAATGCTCGAAAAAGTTGCCCAAAATTGGACTTTCCGAATGGACCACCTAAGACGCAGCCGCGGTCAACATTTAAATGAAATTATCTTCAAAAAGTAAATGTCATGGAGCAATCTAACGTTTCAAATAAAAAACCGATGAGATTTTGCAAATTTTATGCGTTTTTTTTTTAAAAAAAAAGTTATCAAGCTCTTAACAAATAACTCTTTAGTAGACAAATATGGTGTAGCATATCAAATAACTTCGTGGATTCCAAGAGCGATCCAGATAATCCATGCCGCAGGAGGTTAAATTTTACTCGGCAACATATCGGATGAGAAGAAAGAGGTTAGATAATCGGATGAAATGGAAAAGAAACATAGATCATATTCTAGCCTCGGAAAACCTCGTGAAGCCCTTGAATGCCGCATCTCATTATTAAAGTCTTTTGGAATATCTCTTTAAGCAATGGACAATCACGTGTATACACATAAGACTTCTGATAGCCAAAGACGACTATTAGCCGTAGAAGACTACTTTCTAGCCACAAAAGTTCTTCACATTTTCACAGAAGGTCTCTTCTTTTTATAGGAAATCTCTTCTATCCTCAGAAAGCCTCTCCTATCTATGAAATACCTCTTACATAAATAGAAGAACTTTTATGTCATTAGACCTTTTCTGCCCATATCTTCTACTGACCATATCTTACTACTAGGTATAGATGACCTCTTCTTTCCATTGAAAATATTATTTAGGACCTCAACTAACCATAAATGGCATATGTTATTCATAGAAGAACTCCGTAGGACCTTTTCTAGCCATAGAAGACCTTTTCCAACTATCAAAGACCTTCTCAATACCTTTTCTATTCCTAGAAGAACTTTTCTGGCCGCAGAGGACCTCTTCCAGCCATATTAGATGCTTTCTAGCAAACGAAGAATTTTTCCTCCACTAAGGGCTTCTAATGTCTACATATTCTTCGAAGACCTCATCCAGATATAAAAGACATATTTCACTTTCAGAACACCTTCTAGGCATAGATGAACTCTTCTTTCCATTGAAAACATTATTCAGGACCTCATCTAACCATAGATGGCATATGTTATTCATAGAAGAACTTCGTAGAACCTTTTCTAGAGATAGAAGACCTTTTCCAACTATCGAAGACCTTTTCAAGAGCTTTTCTATTCATAGAAGAACTTTTCTGGCCGCAGAGGACCTCTTCCAGCCATATTAGATGATTTCTAGCAACGAAGAATTTTTTCCTCCACTAAGGGCTTCTAATGTCTACATATTCTTCGAAGACCTCCTTCAGCTATAAAAGACATATTTTACTTTCAGAACACCGTTTCTAGCCATAGCAGATTTCTTCTAGTAAAGTCTTATATGGATAGTAGACTTCTTCTAGTCATAAAATATCTTTTCTGGTCTTAGGACACCTCTTTAGGCCATACACATATGTTTTTCTGCCCCTCAAATTATTTTCCATTCATAGAATTGAACTCCTACTTCCACTCACCTACTTCATCCAAAAAAACCAATGCCACACCAGGATATTATGCCTATGGCTGCCATATATAAGGTCAGCAAAAGCTTATATACCAAATTACAGAAAAATATCTTAAAAGTAGAACGGAAAATCTACTGGCATCTTTAATTTTCCTGTTACCAGTGACAAGTGTCCAGGTGGCGTATGAGTATTGACAGCAATCATACGGTGCGGTAGATTTTATTATACCCTACACAACTATGTTGTCAGGGTATTATAGCTTTGTGCAGCCCCAAGAGTTTGTAACGCCGCGAAATATTGATCCTAGACCCACCTTTAAGTATACCGATCGTCATATCTCGACTAGCTGAGTCGATCTAGACATGTGTGTCCGTCCGTCCGTCAGTCCATTATAATTTGTAAACACGATACAGGCCACAGTTATGGACCAATCTTAAGGAAATTTTGCATGTAGGATGGGTTCTGGCCAATGAAGACCCCAAAGATCGTTTAATATTTAGGGGATGAAATGGACTACATACTGAATTTTTGTGGGTTTTTCTGGTCGCTCCAGAGGCCGCAATAATTGCCCAAACATCTCGAATTTTAACATGGAGAAGGGGATTGGGCAAAAGAATATGCATGCTTGTTTTGATAAGATCGGTCAATATTTAGCGGGTCAAATGGACCCCGACTTTTGTGTGAAGAATTACAAAATTTGTATTATATAGCTTATATATTTACTCCTGAAGGACATAGAGCCGAGAAGTTTATAGTATATCCAAGAGGAGTGTTTGGTCTTTAAATTGATATTGTCGTATGTACTCAGATGTGGGAGCTACACGTAAATATTTACAGGTGCTTACGTATTAATATATTATTTAGTAACCCATTACCACACTAGAGGGCGGAAATATATCGCGGATCGCTTTGAAATGTTCCATGAGGTTCCAGTTATGGTCAAGTACAACGCCTATAATTTTCGGTGATAATCAGATAATAATTTTGGGATGAAGTGGACCGAAAACTATTTTTTTTTTTTGTGTTTTTTTTTTCGAGTCGAATTATGGGCCACAATTATAAGGCGAACAGCACAACACAACCTACGATGAAGGGAATCTGGACAAGTACTTAGAAGAACTGTACTGAATATTGGTAATATTCGGAAAATATGTCAGTGTAAGGAAGAGATGCAGTGGACCTCTAATTGGAAAAGAGGGTGCAACTATCACGAAATATTACCCAGGCTCGGAATAAAAATCCCCAAAAAGTTAGAGTTCTGTGGTAGTTGTGTAGGGTATCGTATGGTCGGCCCCGTCCGACTATACTGCTCCGCTCACTGGTTTTATTATCATTTTTCTTGAATCTCAAGTTTCGATGTGGCGTATTATTATCACATTTATTTGAAATCCCGCATGCCCCCTATGGCGTATGAGTAATGACAGTAATTATACGGTCTAATAGATTTTATTCCCATGAAGGATTCAGTTGGCTACTTATTTATAAAGATTCAAAAAAATTTTTCTACTAAATTGGTATCTTCAGCAGTTGTTGTTCATATTGTTAACATTGTCCAAATCTGCTGAGCTTCTTAAAAATAATAGTCATAAAGGTTTTCACTTATTATAAAGCTTGAATATCAAATTACAGGAATATCCATCGATAGAGGAGGACAGAAAATTCACTGACTTTATAATTATCAGGGATGGTCCGTCAGAAATAGTGACGTAAATTACATACTTTTTCGATGAATGATACATACGTCAGAAACCTCGGATACCCGCCCAAAACCATTAGGTTTTAAAAAAAATAGCTATTTTCATTACTCAATTTCAATTACGTATAATTTACTCAAATCCATAGCAAATTTCCAAATTTTCTTCTCCAAAAAAGTTTAGAATTTTTTTATGAGTTCTTGTAAGGAATTGTCCTCATTGTGGTAGTCGAAAATCTAAAAATTCGTTGATAATTATCACACTTATATAGAATCAGGTGGCGTATGAGTCGTATACCCATTATACGACCCAATGGATTTTATTTCATTGGAGATGTTCTGCCTTGTTGGAGTAGGTTGGACTGACTAGTTTTTATCTTCGGTGTCGCTACACTGTGAACTGTCTCAAAATCCGCAGAGTTACTTCGAAATTATTATTATTTCGAAATTATTATCGTTGAGACATTATGATCAAACTAATTTGGAATCACAAGCACCCAGGTTTTATTTTCGATGCATAACATGCGAAATTGCAGGAAAATCTATTAAATTTGGATTCGAAATTTTCAGAATGTAGATAGAAATTTCTCATTATTATTTTTTTTTAAATACGGCTCCAGACTGCTCAAATGGGCGGGGTAAGCAGGTATTAAATTATTATACACATTGTGAATCCTAAATCTGTGGTATTGTAATTGGCCTGTGAGTTGCCCTGATCCCATCGCTGCCTTCGATATCGATGAATGCATATTCAAGAGCCACGTGACTTATGAATATTGATAGCAATCATACAGCACAATAATGTTGAAATTATTTTGCGGAGATTTTTATTCGTTTTATCCAAGTCACAGTTGCCAAGATGGCGTATGAGAAAGAATACGCCTCAGTGCGCCTTGAAAAATATTTTCACGATAGTTAGGAACGCAATGGAATCTTTAAATATCATTTTATTTGAAAATCCATTTAAAGAAGGGACAAAAATTCTCTGCATTTTCATTATGCCAATTATAAGAAATCGCCATAGCCCAGGTGGCGTATGATTATTTACAGCTATCATACGGTCCAATAAATGTTATTATTTCGTTTCTTATTATTTCAATTAAAATCGCATCTATTAATATACACGTTAAATAATTAATTTCCCGATTGAATGGTAAATCTTAAAACCCTTCAAAAATTTTCTGAATATCCACTATTTATTTGTTGTTGTGGGGTTGCGTATAACTATTGACAGCAGTTATACGACCCATTGTACTAAATTCACTAAAGTTCTCGCCCAATTTTCGGTATTTTGGGAACTTTGCAGAAAACAAAATTAACCGAATTAGACGGAAATTTATGTTTTTCGGTTATCATTGGTACTGGTTCACATTTTGTTGGGTAGTCACCTTATACCAACCAATTTTCAGTATTTTCGACAAGTTTTTCAATCAAGTTCCCAAAAAAAAAAAAAAAACTAAAACACAACGGGAAGTGAAAAGTGACAGCACTCATATCAATATAGCAACTAAAATAAAATAATACGATGCAATACAAATTGCTTTTCGATAATTCTTCGCATCCACAAATATCCATGCTACGTATGAGTATTGACAACAATCATACGGCCCTGTATATGAAATGCGTTAAGTTCGGCCGGGTCGAACTTTGGGTACCCTCCACCATACATATACTGACAGGTACTTGAAAAAAATATAGGGAGCATACCAAAAAGTGTACCTATACCGGCATTTCTACACACCGATTATGGTTCTAAATATTGGTCCTAGACCCCACACAGGGGCTAGGCCTAAATGCGTGTTACGGTTCATATATATATATAGGTTAATGTTCTAGTTTTTTTCGTATCTTACGCAGATGAAATGATTACAACAGAGTCTTAGAACCAAACCCAAACATAACACAAATCATATAACTATTTTACTATAAAAAAGGGGGTTATATGGGGACGACCCCAAAAAAGAGGCGAATATTTACAATTTTTGGTAGAGAAATTTGTTACCATATACGACTTCATAATACCAAATTGCAGCGAATTCGGTTGAAAAGCGCACTCAAGAACCCCAAAATACCGAGACCCCGAAAATTGGGGGGTACCCTTATATGGGGGCTATCCGAAAGAATGGACCTATATTTATAATTTTTCGTGGAGAGATTTGGTACATATTAAGAACTCTAAATACAAAATTACAGCCAATTTGGTGGAAAAATACGATAAAAACCCCAAAAATACTGAAAATTAGGGGGTACCGTTATATGGGTGCTACCAGAAAAAGTAGACCTATATTTATAATTTTTCGTGGAGACATTTGGAACCCAATAAGAACTCAATGTACAAAATTTCAGCGTATTCGGTTGATAAACGTGCCCAAGAACCCCAAAATACCGAATATTGGGGGTACTGTTATATGGGAACTATGCCTAAACGTGGACCGATATATCTCATCTTCGAACTTGTCCTGCCTGCAGACAAAAGACGACTCTATGCAAAATTTCATCTCAATTCCTTCAGAAGATATCGTGATTACAACAGATGGACGGGCATGGCTAGATCGTCTAAGAATTTTACCCTGATCAAAAATATATATACTTTATAGGGTCGGAAATGGATATTTCGATGAGTTACAAACGGAATGACAAAATTAATATACCCTCCATACTATGGTGGAGGGTATAAAAATAAACTATCAGCCGAACTTGAATTTTTCGAAATTATATTTTTAAAAACTCTTGAAGTTGTGATTTTTTAATATATTTTCCAAAAAAAAAAATCATCTAAACATAGGCTAAAAATATTTATTTTTCCAAAAACCAACTAAAACTCTACCAAAAATTCTAACGTTTCATCTGTCAAGAGAACCACCCGAATGTCAAATATTTTCTTACTAGCCAGTACAAATTATTATTCCATACTTTTTCACATACACAACCAGCAATGTGGCGTATGAGTATTGACGTTTGAATATTGAAATCAATCATAGGGCCCAGTACAAATTATTTTTCGATGATTTTTTTGCCTAGCCATGTGACGTATGAGCGATGACAACAATCATACGGCCCTGTAAATATACCAATGATGCGTGGCTTAAAAGTAGCGACGGAACTTGAATTTTTAGAAGTTATTTGTTTATAAAATTGATTAAGGCGTAGTATATTCTCCTAAAAAAATTTTAATTAAAAAAAAACAACAAAAACTCTGTAAAGAATTCAAACGGTTCATCTGTTAAATTTTTCTGAATATTGACGGAAAAATACAAAACGGAAATCTATTCCAAAAAGAGGAAAAGAGAACGGGATGTGAAAAGGGAGAGCACACATAACACCTAAAATAAAATAAGACGACCCAGTACAAATTATTTTTCGATGATTTTCTGTGTACACAACTAACCATGTGGCGTATGAGTGTTGATAATAATCATACGGTCCGGTATATATACCAATGATGAGTGGATTAAAAAATAAAGGACAAACGGAATTTGAATTTTTATATTTTAATTTTTTTTTTGGAACTGATAAAGCCGTGATTTTTTTCAGAAATTCTACAAGGAGAGAATCTTAAAACATATTTGTTTCCAAAACCCAACTAAAACTCTATAAAGAATTCAAATGTTTCATCTGTAGCGTCATAAATATTTTCTTATTACCCAGTAAAAATCATTATTTCATAATTTTCGCAACCACAACCATAGAAAATTTATGATTGAATTCAATCATTAGACCCAGTACAAATTATTTTTTGATTATTTTCCGCGTAGCCATGTGACGTATGAGTGTTGACAGCAATCATACGGCCCTGAATTTTTAGAAATTATTTGTTTTTTAAACTAATCAAGGCGTGGTGTTTTTTTTAAATATTTTTTTTTCCAAGGAATCAACAAGGCATGATTTAAAAAAAAAATATTTTTTCAACAAAAAAAAACCAACTAAAACTCTATAACGAATGCAAACGCTTCATCTGTCAAGAGAACCACCACCCGAAAGGTCACAAATATTTTGTTGTTGTTTTTCTTTTTTTTCTCCCCCTTGACGAAATGAATTGTTGATGAGAACGAATAAAATGAATATTGAAGGAAAAAAAATACAAAACGGAAATATCAGCCGTAGCATCAATCGTAGCAGCATCTTCCTTCCATCCATCCATCTATCATCGTCGGTTCTTGCTAGACTGCATGTCTGTGTCGTGTTAATGTTTAGGCCTCAAGTGTGCATGCACGAGTGTGTGTGTGCGAATGAGTGTTCGTGTGCTTTCAAATTACATTTTATTTTCATTTATCTCCCCGAGTACCCACCAACAACAACAACGACCACATTGGAGAGCAAAAAGGAGAGTTAAACAATTTACTTTGCCGCTTAAAGTTTTGCAAAATACGATAACTGTTTTTTAGGAGGGGGAAGGAGAGGAGAAGAGAATGATTGGAGGGAGTAAGTTATGGTACATGTATGAATGAGAGAGTGTGTGTATGTGTGCGTACTGCTGTATCTTTCATCATACAGTTAGAGACGACAACCTACGTACGTACTCAAAAATTCATTTACATGTTTGTTCGTGTTGTGGCTGTTGTACTGTTGTTGTTGCTGCTGCTGTGTTTATTTTTAGAAAAGCCTCTATCAAATCAAATCAAAAGACCAACAACAAGCATCAGCCGTTATGTTTCTGGTTGTTTGGTTAAGTTTAAAGTCCATCTTGCCAGCCCTACCTCCCTCTCCCCCTCTCTTAAATAAAATTTGTTATTAGATTTCAGTCAGTCATATATTTTTCATTTTCATTTAGTTTTATGTCTACAGAATTTTTTTCAGTTTTTTAGAAAATATATTTTGTATGAACTCAATTTAAATTTTTAATTGAATTGCAACGAAGAGCGAAAGAGAGACAGCGTGTATAGAGAAATAAAGTTGGCAAACCCTCCATTTCCTCCATATATTTTCCTCCTATGTGTATATTAATTGATGATCCCAGCAGCTATTGATGACAGCATTTGGAGGGGAAATTGATTTGTTAACAACTTCATGAATGAACGAACGATTTTTTTTTCATTTTTTAGCAATAGTTTTATAAGTAATTGCATTTTTTGGTAAACATGACTTATGAAAGAGAAAAAGAGAGCTATTAATTTTAGTTAGACATTGGAGATAAATTGAAGGAAAATCGGAATAGAAAAATTGCCGAAGTTTTTCCTAAGGAGCTGGGAAAAAATTCTCTGGCCCTAAGAGTACAAATTATTATTTGATCATTTTTCGCATACACAACTAGCCATGTGGCGTATAAGTGTCGACAACAATCATACGACCCTGTATATAGACCAATGATGCGTGGATTGAAAAAAATAAAGGATCAGGGGAACTTCTATTTGTAAAAATTATTTTTATTAACTGATCAAGATTTTTTGAAGAATGCCCGAAATTCTAAGGATCATAAGACTATAGACAATCTAAAAAATTACCCAAATTCTTCCTAAGGAGCTGAGAAAAAAATTCTCAGGTCCTAAGAGTACAAATTATGATTTGCTAATGTTTCGGGTACACAACTAGCCATGTGGCGTATGAGTGTTGACATCAATCATACGGCCCTGCTTATGGACCAATGATACGTGGATTAAAAAAAAGAAATGATCAACGGAACTTGCATTTTTAAAACTTATTGTTATGAGCTGATCAAGGCGCAGTATTTTTTTTTTTTTTTTTTTTTTTTTTGTTCATATGAGTTTATTATTTTCTTAAGAATACCCGATGTTCTAAGGAGCTGGGAAAAATATTCTCAGATCCCAAGACTATAGAAAATCTGAAAAATTACCGTAATTCTTCCTAAGGTGCTGGGAAAAAATTCTCTGGCCCTAAAAGTACAAATTATTATTTGATAATGTTTCGCGTACTCAACTAGCAATGTGGCGTATGAGTGTTGACAACAATCATGCGGCCCTGTATATGGACCAATGATGGGTGGATTAAAATAAAAATAAAGGATCAACCGAACTTAAAACTTTAAGAATTATTTTTATTAACTGATCAAGTCGTACTTTTTTTTAAATTGTATGATTATTTTTTGCAGAATGACCGAAGTTTTCCCTAAGAAGCTGGGAAAAATATCCCAAATCCCAAGACTATAGAAAATCTGAAAAATTACCGTAATTCTTCCTAAGGTTCTGGGAAAAAAATCTCTGGCCCTAAGAGTACAAATTATTATTTCATCATTTTTCGCGTACACAACTAGCCATGTGGCGTATGATTGTTGACAACAATCATGCGGCCCTGTATATGGACCAATGATGGGTGGATTAAAATAAAAATAAAGGATCAACCGAACTTAAAACTTTAAGAATTATTTTTATTAACAGATCAAGGCGCATTTTTTTAAATGGTTTGATTATATTTTAAAGAATGGCCGAAGTTTTTCCTAAGGAGCTGGGAAAAATATTCTCAGAAGGTCTGAAAAATTACCGAAATTCTTCCTAAGGTGTTGGGAAAAAAATTCTCAGATCCCAAAAATACAAATTATTTGTTGATAATGTTTCGGGTACACAACTAGTCATGTGGCGTATGAGTGTTGACAACAATCATGCGGCCCTGTATATGCACCAATGATGCGTGGATTAAACATTAAAGGATCAACGGAACTTGAATTTTTAAAAATTATTTTTATTAACTGATTAAGGTGTAGATTTTTTTTAAATGGGATGATTATTTTTGAAGAATAACCGAAGTTTTTCCTAAGGAGATGGGAAAATATTCTCAGAAGGTCTGGAAAATTACCGAAATTCTTCCTAAGGTGCTGGGAAAAAATTCTCAGATCCCAAAAATACAAATTATTTGTTGATAATGTTTCGGGTACACAAATAGTCATGTGGCGTATGAGTGTTGACAACAATCATACGGCGCTGTAAATTGACCATGATGCGTGAATTAAAAAAAAGTATCAACCGAACTTAAAATTTTAAAATATTATTTTTATTATTGGGTGATAATTTTTTTAAAAAAGTCCGAAATTCTTCCTAAGAAGATGGGAAAATATTCTCAGATCCTAAGACTATAGCAGATCTGTTTTTTTTTTTTCATTTAGAAAATCTGCGATATAACCTGCTAAAACGTTCTGTCTACTTCAAAAAAATTCACTGACCCTGAGGCTGTATATATTTGAAATTTTGAAATTCAGGTTGCGTATGAGTATTGACAGTAATCATACGTCCCATTAAAATTAATTTATTTGAAGATTTGGTTATACCTCTAAGGTCGGTAAAATTCCGGGTTAATTTAATTATATTTCTTCGGTAATTAATTTGTCTATTTTACATATGCTTGTCATTTGTCTTAATGATTGTCAGATTATATTGCCAACTTGATTAATTTCCTCAACTCTTTTTAAAAATAATAGTCCCAGATGTTTCTGTACGTTGAAAAAGACACCATAAATCCCCTGGCTGTATAACTATAGAACTTATTTAAAATTTTGAATTTAAGGTAGCGTATGAGTATTGACAGTAATCATACGTCCCATTAGATTTAATTTATTTTAAGATTTTTTATACATTTGAGGGCGGTAAAATTCAATGATCATTTAATAACACTTCCTTTCCTAATTTGAAGCTTGGCAATCAAACGTTTTTAGACTTCAATAATTAATTTGTCTATATAAAGTCATATAAAGGTTTGTCTACCTTTAATGATTGTCTGATAATATTGCCAACTCGATAAAATTCCGCGAAGCTTCTTAAAAAATAATTGTTCTAGAGGTTTTATCCGTTGAAAGTGGCACCGAAAATCTCTGGCTTTATTACTATAGCACTTATTTGCAATTATGAATTTCATGTAGCGTATGAGTATTGGCAGTATTCATACGTCCCAGTAGATTTTATTTATTTCAATAGGTGTTGTACCCAAAAGTTCGGTAAAATTTTCTAATCATTTAATTACATTTCCCTTCCAATGTTAATGATTGACAATCAACAATTTTCTGTTTGCCTTAGAAAATCGGCACTTTTGTTTGGAATGGGAGGGATTTTTCATGTTATATCTTCTTAAGGGTCTGAGAAAAAATACTCGGATCCTGAGGCTATATATATATTTGAAATTTTGAATTTCAGCTAGCGTATGAGTATTGACAGTAATCATACGTCCCATTAGATTTAATTTATTTCAACCTCTTTTTGTACCTCTAAGGTTGTTAAATGATTATATTGCCAACTCTATAAAATTCCGCGAAGCTTCTTAAAAAATAATTGTCCCAGAGGTTATATCCGCTGAAAGTGGCATAGAAAATCCCTGGCTTTATTACTATAGCACTTATTTGAAATTATGAATTCCATGTAGCGTATGAGTATTGACAGTAATGATACGTCCAAGTAGATTTTGTTTAATTCAATATTTTTTGTACCTTTTTGAATGACATCCTGAAATTTTATTTTAACTTTAGAACATATACTATTGGCTTCGAGGGCAATATAAGACTTGCTAAATTTCAGATCCTGAAGATAATATAGAAGACTGGAGGATTTAGAAGATCCAAAGGCTATAGAATACCTCCTGAAATCTTATTTTAACATTGGAATATCTACGATTGACTTCGAGAGCAATATAAGACCTGTTAAAAGCGTCCGTTTAGAATGAGATGATTTTTCTTCTTAATGGTCTAAAACAAATCTCAAATGTTTCTAAAATCTTCATTTATCATTAGGAAATCTCCTATTGACTTCGAGGCGATATTACTTGCTAAATACATTAGTTTGCTGCAAAAAAATCTCAGATCCCGAAACTATAGAAGACCTGAGGCTTTAGAAAATTCGAAGGCAATAGAAAACTCCTAAACATTTGCCGAAAAGAATCTCGCATCCAGAGATTAAAAAAATTCGAAGGGTATAGATGACCTCCAGAAATCTTCTATTTTCTATTCAATAATTTTATGTTGGCTTCGAAGGCAATATAAGACCTGCTAACAACTTTTATTTGCTGTGGAATATGTTTTCTTTCAAAAAATTCGGCAGAAAAAGAATATCAGAATTTCTTCCTTCTTCTGGATAATCTGAAAACGTATTTTTACTTTGACTTCGAAGGCAATTTGGGCCTCCTGAATACTTATGTTTGTTATTTGAGTCGATGGTAGACCTCCTGAGAACGTCTGTGGATTATATAAGCCTTGTGTAAAACTGGTGTGTTAATAAAAAAAATCTGCTGAAGCCTCCTGTTGACTATAGACGATTGGAGACTTTCATTGGCCTTAGAATATTTTTTGACAACCTTCCAGAGGCAATAAAAAAATCGATTGGAAACCTACATCAGACATTGAAAATCTGCTGATGGCTTCAATTGACCTCAATGGGGCTTCTGGTGCGGCAGTAAACTTTCCGGCGACTTGTGTAGTTATAAAAATATAAATCCCTCGTAGGTATATTTTTGGCCTCTGAGGACTTCTATTGTTTTAAAAACGCTTTAAACCTGCTTCAGTCCTCTTTACGAACCTGCTAAATAGCTATTTGCCATAGAAAACATACTGCTGACTTTAATTGAGCATTGAAGACCTTCTGAAAAATTTTGTTGCAGACCTTCTGAACATTTCTGTAGCTATAAAAGTGCCGCTTAGGGCTATTGTTTGCCTCGGAATTTTAACTAAAGTCTTCTGTTGACAAAACAAGCCTTCAGGCTAATTTTAATGGTCAAATATCACATGTATAAACTTTTTTAAAAGACCTACTGAAGAGACTTCTGATGACCATAGACAATTGTCGGCTTTTATTGGTCTCAATAGACCTTTTTCAGAATCTTCTAAATAGGTCTATGGCAATAGAAAAATAGCTGAGAATTTCTATTTGCAATCGCAAATTTGTAGAGGTTTTCCATTTACCGTTGTACCCCTCCAGAGGATTTCTGTTAATGTATCCGACCCTACGAGGACTTCTGTAACTTTATAAGGGTCCGCTGAGGGTTATTGTTTCCCTTAGAATTGCAGTTCGTAAAAAACCTTTAGAGGGTACTAATATTGTACAAAAATAATATGTGTAAGCCCGCTGTGTCTTTAGAAGGCCTACTGCGGGCTACTGATGATTATTGGTAGCTGTCGACTTTTATTGGTCTCAGAAGAAGCACCAAAACTAGATAGGAAATAAAATATAATAAAATCCAATGGGTCGTATGATTGTTGTCAATACTCATACGTCCCATATTTGACAGATAATACTATATTCATAACTCTCTTTTTCTAAGTATTTCGAAAAATACTTAAAAAAATCCACACCTGGATAGTCCTTCGAAAAATATTTAAAAAAAAATCCACACCTGGAATCCTCTCTCGTTAACATATTCCCTTTTTTATTATTTGAATTGTATTTATTAATTTAATTTTATTTATTTATGTATTTATTTTCCACTATTAAAATCATTTTATTATTATATTCCTTACAACAGCAAAACACAGCATTTATGACACTCTTTAAGGCGGTTGTTAGTGTGTGTATGTGTCTGTTTGCCTGGGACTCCAAAAAGAGAAGAGCATAACTGTGTGTGTATGTGAGATTAATCGAAGAAGAAAAAATAGCGGGTAAATGGTGGTCAAACAGATACAGGAGAACAATACACACACACACCAATACTCAACAGAGAGTATTTTTATAACGGCATTTTCTTCACAATTTGATTTTTATTTGTTACTTCTGTTGTTGTTGTTTTTTATATTATATTTAAATATTATTTATTCTCTTGTAATTTAACACCATTATATCAATTAATTGATTTCTTATTAAAATTATTTTTTATTATATGTTAACGGTTATGTTGTTGCTGTGGTGGCAAAGCAAGAGAGTGAGAGTCAATGGGAAGAGTGGCACATTTGTGTATTAAAGGAAAAGAAGAAGAAGAGCTGATTTACCTTTTGGTGGCTTGGCGGCTGGCTATTGTTGTTGTTGTTATTGTTGCTTCTTTCTTTACTTCATTAGACGACGATGAAGAAGAAGAAGACAAATGTGGGTGAGTTAAAGTATAAAGGTAAGTAGCGCACAATGATGACTGTTATCGTTGGCGTCGCTGCTGCTGCCGTTGCCGTTATCGATAAGGTGGTTTGCGTGTTTAATTACAATTCGTTATTTTATTTGTGGCTGGCTGGTTAAATATGTGACTGCAAGTCGTGTAACCCTATTTAGACATTTCATTAGCAATTAATTCGTTAGCATATTTATTTAGATTAATTTCGTTTCCATTACTTATATTTGTTTACTTTCTTTATAATAATTTTATTAAAAAAAATTCAAACACATACACTCGCACATAAATAAATGGGAATAATGGTGTTAAAACTCATTTGAAATATAGACTGAATTCTTGTGAAAACTTCAATTTGCGTGGCATTTTTATTTCTGCATACCAGAAAAATGGAAATGAAAACGAAAATTCACTACATCCCACGGGGAATAATAATATTCAACACTCACGATTTATAACGGCGGTGGCGGAGCGGGCGAACGGGAGAAGCTTCTTTACAAGTTACGGTTACACATTTTACATTCAATATTTTTTGGTGATATACAAAAATTATATATTTTTTATTTTTTTTTTATAACATTCTTTTTTTTAATTTTCAAAACACAATTTAAATTTTTTTATTTTTAATTCAGAGGTTTATTTTTAAATTTATTTTGAAAATTCATTTTTTCCCATCGAAAATACACTTTCACAGTAATAGCATTTCACTTGAATTTCCATCATCCGCTGGCTGGCAAACAGGCACAGTCTTCTTAGCACTTAGCACTTGACGAGCAAACGAAACGTACCGAAATCGAGGAAAAAAATCTGCGCACGTTATGTGTATCTTTTCCTACGTTCTTTTTTTCTTCTTTTTTGCTTTACATATTTTTTTCACTTTCGAACTTTTTGAGTTATCCTATCCTGGATTTCTTTACCTCCATGACTTTTCTTTGCTGTTGTTGTTGTTGCTTGGTCCTAACATTTTCTTATGCCATTATCATTAGGAAATATCACAAGTAGCAGTAGCAGCATCATCAGCTGCTAGCAACAATATTCTTCTTCTTCTTCTTATTTTTTTATTTCTCCAATTCAAAAAAAGCACCGAAATTCCGTTTTTAATTCGCAAGTTAACCGTTTTTGTTGTTTCTCCGTTTATTTCCTTCGTTCCTTCACAACACAACAGTTAACATTCGCGTTTTGTCTACAACTGAATTGTGCGACCATTGAATTCCTTTGGCAAAGCTCTCCCAGAGCTCCCTATTTTTTCATCTCTGCTTTATGTGTGTGTATATGTATGCAGGCAAGCAGGCATGTCCGTGTTTGTCTGTTGTATTTTTGTTTTTATTCCTTCTTTGCCTGTGTGTGCATGAGTACCGTTTTGGTATTGTTGCCTCCCAAAATCAAAAACAAAAAATCCCAGCCAATACATACACACTTGTAGACCACCTTCAGCAGTTTTGTTGGTGTTCAGTTGTTCTTGTTGTTATTGTTATTATTATTTGTCTCTTTGGGGATAAGTAGTGATGAGAGGGAATATTAATGTGAGTGAAATGAGACACTTAAGGGCTCATTTGATCAAGAAATGGTACTTGACTAGGCTTCAAAAATCTAAGCCTTCAAAAAATATTTTTTTTAAAAGATCTAAGTCTTTAAAAAATATTTTTTAAAAAATCTACGCCTTGAAAAAATATTCTTTAAAAAATCTACGCCTTGAAAAAAAACTTCTTCAAAAAATCTACGCTTTGAAAAAAATATTTTTTTAAAAATCTACGCCTTGAAAAAATATTTTTTAAAAATATTCACCTTGAAAAAATATTTTTTTAAAAATATTCACCTTGAAAAAAATATTTTTTTTTAAAAATTTACGCCTTGAAAAAAAATTCTTTAAAAAATCTACGCTTTGAAAAAAATATTTGTTTTTAAATCTACGCCTTGAAAAAATATTTGTTTTTAAATCTACGCCTTGAAAAGATATTTTTTAAAAATATTCACCTTGAAAAAATATTTTTTAAAAATATTCACCTTGAAAAAATATTTTTTTAAAAAATCTACGCATTGAAAAAAAATTCTTTAAAAAATCTACGCCCTGAAAAAAATATTCTTTAAAAAATCTACGCCTTGAAAAAAATATTCTTTAAAAAATCTACGCCTTGAAAAAATATTCTTTAAAAAATCTACGCCTTGAAAAAAATATTCTTTAAAAAATCTACGCCTTGAAAAAAATATTCTTTAAAAAATCTACGCCTTGAAAAAAATATTCTTTAAAAAATCTACGCCTTGAAAAAAATATTCTTTAAAAAATCTACGCCTTGAAAAAAATATTCTTTAAAAAATCTACGCCTTAAAAAATACATTCCTTAAAATACATTCCTTAAAAAATCTGCGCCTTGAAAAAATATTCTTTAAAAAATCTGCGCCTTGAAAAAATATTCTTTAAAAAATCTGCGCCTTGAAAAAATATTCTTTAAAAAATCTACGCCTTAAAAAAATATTTTTTTTAAATATACGCCTTAAAAAATATTGTTTAAAAAATTCACGCCTTGAAAAAATATTGTTTAAAAAATCTA